>NC_072458.1:16441932-16721932 GCF_027596085.1 Anoplopoma fimbria
AAAGTGGACTTCATTAAACATTTTACCTCCTCTGGATTGGCATCAGAGTGTTGGAACATCACCTTGAGTTTTTCCATCTTTTGCTGCTGGCTCTCTGGAGTTTCTTCACGGGGCAGAAATTCTACATTCCATTTAATGCATCCATACGTGTCCTGCATTGCTGCTCTCTCTTCCAATGGGATCTCGTCTGTGTCGACTGAGTCATCAGTCTGATGTTTTCTTTTTCTTATTTTCGGTGTTGAAGTGCGCCTCGCATTTTCGATTCTATTTTGCAACTGTTTGACAAGGGAAAGGTAGCCTGCTCCAACAATATCGCCCTCTATTACATCTTGCAGAGAATGTGGATATTTTGCGACCATTTCTTTTGCAACGTCAGTTGAATGCTTTTTGCCTACATGAGGGCATTTTTCCATCATCTCAGTCACAACAATCCGGACCATTTGCCTCCTCCGTTTTGGGCCTGGCCTTTTTCCCCTCTCAAGATAATGCATCACTTCCTCAGGAAACTTACTCCATGGAATTTCAAAGTTGTCGTCCCACTGTTTTTCAAGTACTCGGCTGCTGTTGGAGGTTGACGATGAACTTCCGGGTGAAACTGAGAGATATGACAGCAATTGGGTAGATGAGGCTGCCTCAGATGATGGTGAGCTGTTCTCGGGAGTCTGGTCTGTAAATTACCAAAAAATAATATCATGACACACTGTACAATATTACAAAATGTCTGTTTTTGTTTTTGATTAGTTGTGGTGTTGTGGTTTTACTTACATTTCCGTTTCCAAGCAGAAAGAAGCTTTCTGGCTTGTACAGGTCTTAACACTGTCATCAAATCAGCCTCCGTTACGAAGCGTAGATCATCAGCCATCTCCACACCAAGGGACTGCAAGTGCTCTTCCAGGGTGGTTTTGATTACTGCTGGAAGTTCTGGTAGGAATTCAGTGATGGCGACATCTAGGAAGGTTCGCTCTGCGTCACACATATTTGCACTGAAGAACAAATGCCACCTTCAAACAGAACAGAAAAGATTATATACAGTTTATACACTTAAAAGGTGAAGTAAGCTATTTATTGATGCTAATATAAGTGTTAAATCGCTCTTTATTAATACAGTGATCATTTATATAGTGTGCACGTTTCATAAAGCCGATCTCTCAGTCACTCGCTCTGCATGTAATCGGCAAATCAACTTTTCGGGGATCCCAATGCCTGTATTGATGGTTTTTATTATGTTTTATCACACTTATGGATCTGAAATGATGCTAGATAACTCGCTGCTTGAAGACCGCAGTGCATTAATGTGGTGACGTAGGGACGAGGGAGGGGACTGCTAACTGCAGTCAGTGACAGGAAGTTAGCTAAACTGACTATTCTGCTTAGTGAACCTTTAACAGAGCAGGGACATGCATCAGCCAACACTTATATTAATGTCAAACTATTTACAATGAGAAGTAAGTCCGCTTTAATTGGACTTTATTTTTCCACAATACTGTGTTTTAGTGGAATGACTTGGTATCCATCCAGAATGTAGGATACCAAAGGATAGAAATCGGGCAGGTCATCAATGTTGATACACTGTAACCCAAGACTGTCCTTTGTCACAGAATACAGATGGTATTCTGAGAGGAAGGTGCCTTTGTGGATATCCATCAAAATATACACAGATGTGTCATTTTGAATCAAGATGAGTAGAAGTTCACCAAAGTCCATATACTCATCATTTCTGTACACAAGAAACTGTCCTTTTTTATATGCAGTGCCCTTATACTGAATGTCTGTGGTAACTTTGGTATCGTTTTCTGAAAAGGCTAACTCCCTGACTGCATGTTTGATAGTGTCACTGTAGAGGTTGGGATAAAACGCACAGCTCTCCTTCACTTGCAGTAGTGTACCGCATTCTTGCCCAGCTAAAAGATATGCCTGATACATCTGATGACGCTCTGACAAAGTTTGACAAATGTTTTTGAAATTTTTCAAGTGTCTGGCACATCTTTTGAAATAACTGTGTTTACTTTCAAACCTAAGGGTCCATAACCTCATCAATGGACCAAATTTCAACAACAGTGCTGAATAATGGCGCAAATAGTGGTGCTTGGGTTTTAGTTGAATTTCAGGAAACAACAGCTTTCTCATCTCCAAATATTCTTGGATCAAAATGTCAACATATGCTATCTGCGACAAGGAAATTTTCTGAGCACAAATAAGATCTGCAATGTCTTTTAACTGGAGAGCTAACTGCCATACTTCATCCTGATGGTTTTGAACTTTGTCACCAATCAAAACTGGTAGCAATCTCAAAAGGTTCCAGTTTTGAACGGCTTGCCCTGATAACTTTGCTCCGTCAGGTTTGACAGCACATGGCTTTGTGAGCGCTTCAGATCCTTTATACTTAAACTGCTTGATGCGCCTGTTTAAGAGGGAGTATGTGAACCATTTTTTCTTTTTTATAATGTTCTTCAGGTACAGTGCTAGATCATATGACAAGACTCCTTCAAAGAGGTCATGACCTAAACAAGGAGGGAGACCAGGCTGGGAGACGTGAAAAGACTCAAGGGTATTAAAGACAGAGTTTGCCTTTATTCCTCTGACACATTGGATGTCTTCAGCCTGGAGACCCTCCACAGCCGTGTCATACGTCTCTGGGGTGCGTGGAGGACCACAGGCATTCGGATCAGCATGAAACTCAGTTCTTGTGATTTCACAGTATCTGCAAAAATATTGAGAGGTGCTGAAGTTTTCTGTAAACCCACCTACACAATGAGAACCCAAGTTATCCCCAGCAATGCAGTAAAGACCCGCTTTTACTGTTTCCCCATCTACATTTATTCCATCCGTCTCCAAGGATTTCAGATCTGCCAACAACTCTGAGAAAACTTTGGCTATTCCAAAACGCTTAAAGTCATTCTCAACACATAACAAGACCAAAAACATATTATCAGTATTGGAACGCAAATGGATGGGTAAATTTGCTAATGAAAGATAGACTGCAAGCACTTTGTGCGTCTTTTTACCAGAACCCAGGGGATTCACCACTTCAAATGAATCTTGGTACAAAATCAGTTTGAGGCTTTCAGGGTTTTCATTAAAGAACTGGTGGCATTTGAAATTTTGTCCATCATATAAATCGGTAAAAACCTCTACATCAGGATCACCAAACTGTTGTGCCTGTGTATTCCTCCATAAATCTGACTGTAGAAAGCTCTTCAGAGTTTCTGCAACTGGTATGTAGTATGCAAATTTTTGTGTCATGTTTTCATCAATTCCCAATGCCACTTTTCGGGGTTCCGTGTATTTAAACATTTTTGTGAATGTCTGATTTCTGGTGTATGTTGTTCTTAATTGTCCCTGATGACAGGAAGAGAACAAATCTGACTCTTTAATGCAGTCACAAATTTTAGTGACTGCTTCATCTGATAGACTCATATCATTTTTTAATAAAGAACTTACTTTATTTATTGTGTAGGCTTGACCTAAGTCATGCACATTTTGCATTTCCTCTACAATAGTCTGTATAGTAGAGGCAGGTACAAGCAGCTGTCCTTGCAGTTTAAGGTAAAATAGACACATGTTTCTGAGATAAGAATGACTATCAATCTCTGGCATATCACTGGCAGCACTGGCTGTTGGCATAGCATCATGTGTGTTTTCTGAATCATCTGTACTGGCAATGAAATTTGGGGGCTGAGGGCGAGTTTCCCTGTACATGTCATCAATACCATCAGGGGAGCATGCTTTATGCTTCCTACACATGTGAGAAGTAAATGATGACTTTTTTGTAAACATGTGCTTACAACCACTTACTGGACATGACACAGACCTGCCCTCTCCAATATGATCATTTAAGTGAGACACTAGCTCTTTCACTGTGTGAAAATGGCGGGCACATAATGAAACTGCGCATTTTAAATCTGCAACAACAGCTCTAGGAGTGGCTTGCGGTTCAGGTGCATTGTGCACGCGATAAAAATGCCCCTTGAAAGCTGCATAAGTGGTAAATGTTTGACTACAGTTGGCGCCAACACATTTGAAAAGACAACGAGGCTCATTCCTATGCACTCTGCAATGTAGTACATAGCCTCTTAATGTAACCAATATCTTTCTACAAAAGACGCAGGTGATCATTTTTATAGAGTTATCAATCTATTGGTCTTTAGCCTGCTACATATCAACTGTTGCTAGCGCCTGCTAAATATCAACTGGTGCTAGCTTACACCATGTGCTTTCAGCAAAAAGTAGGAAAAGTAGCCGACATTTTAAGCTTACCTTGCAAACCTTTTTGCAATAGCCACGGATCGATTGAATAGCCACGGATCTTCCAATCGTAGATTTGTCCAAAATAAGTTTTATGAAAGTAGTCCGGTAGTCCGAAGATTTCTGATGCGTTCTCCACTCTGCAGACGCGGCGGCGCTACTACTGGCTCGTTGGTGACGTCAGCTGAAGCCGTGAACGAGGAGCTCGTGCTTCTCCTCCCGCCCTAACACTTTTAAATTCAAAGTTAGGCGGACTCAGTGCTCATTTATCAAACTTGCGAAAAAAAACAGGTGCAGTTCCTCCGTAAATGACCCAATATTCATGGATGTTTTTATCTGGCTCACCAATCTCACTCACCAAATCTCAATATCACCAATATAAAACCTGCATCATGAAGCTCAGCACCAGATTGGCTACAAATAGCCATGATAAAAAAAAAACATTGGAATTATAATTGTATATTTTTATATATCCTATAGGCAACCTCGAGGTTCACAATGACATTTTTTTCACAGTGAGAATTTTTATTAGGCCTATCTCAATTTGCATAGTTTCATCAAGATCATGTTAAAAGTACAGCATAGACTTGTATATATGATTACATATATGTTTTGTATTTTTAAATCAACTGGCTAAAACTGTAGTTTCTACAATATTTGCATGTCAAATTAACATAATTGTTTTGTTAAGAGTATTACAGTATTTCGCTGTTTTTGTTACCAATATTTGTAGTTTTAACAAATAAATTTGATTATAATCACATATTGTTATTGTAAATATAACAAAAACATTTTGTTTAATAGTTTACAAAAGTTCACTGTGATTTAAACGAAAAATATATATTTTTGGGTTTACTATACTCTTCTGTAGGGATTTTACATAGTTTTTATGTAAATTTTACAACCATTTTTTACAGGAGCGTTTTATGCATTACGTCTGTGTACAGTTTGTACTACGTAGATTACGTGACGTTTAAAAAACAATATCCTAGGACAAAAAGGGCTAAACACACAAACCAGATAGACACGCGTTTGACACGAGGGTTAATGAAAAAAAAAAGGGTTAATGTTAAAGTTAAATAGCTCTACTTTGTGTTTGCTTAGAAGCTAACTTGTGCAGCCAGTTAATAGATACTTTATTACACAAAACGTGAGAGTAAAAAACACCGATTGCAATTCACAAAGCATGTTGACACACAGTGGGGTAAAAAAGCACATATAATACGGACTCACCTTTGAATGTTTACGCTACAGAACGGGAGAAAACCTGTATCATAACAGAAGGATTAGCCAGGCTTCATTGTCCCCGTGTGGACGCACAACAACTTCCGCGTTCAGCAACACGTGACGTCTCTCAGTCGTCCAATCGGTGGCCGAGGGGGGCGTGGCTCACACGGCTCCTAACATCTGGGTTTAATACTCCTAATAATCATAATATAATGATAAAACGTTTTTTTTTTATTAATTGTGTTATTTGATTAGTACCTTTCACACAAGAAAAGTACTTTGCAATAAGGGAAAATAGATTTTATGGAATGAGCATTAAAAATGGGAAAATAAGACATAAATGTATAACATAAGATGGAAAATAAAACCCCACAGAATGATTATACTCATCATAATAATAATAATAATAATAACAAGAAGAAGATTATTGAAATCAGCAGCCGTTTTTGCAGCATGCACATATAGCATGCTGCAAAAATGCTGCAGCACCATGACGTCTACATTCTCTTCCACTTATCTTTTTTCTCATCAGTTGTGGGGATTTGACTTGTAAAGATGAGAGTACACTCTTCACCACTCTCAGTCCATATCTGTATAAATAATAAATAAAGAAAACAGAACGAACTTTTACCTGGTGGATAGAGACTCACCTCCAGTATTGATTACTCAAAATAAGCAGTTTTGTTTTAGCTAAATCAGGATGTCCTCCGTATGGTGTTAGCTCACTGTTGGTCTCTTGGTGGTGGGTTAACAAACACAGCATAGTCTTTCACATTATCTCAAATCTAATTGTCAACCACTGACGTCAACATTTCACTTAACACACCTAAGTTATACATAATCAACCACTTTAAAGCACACTTAATACAACAGGCCTTCACACAATGCTTAAAATCAAATGTGAAACAAATGCAAAAAAAAGGAAAACTCGAGAAAGTCATAGCTAGTTAAAGGCTGAAGTGAAACGTTTTTAGCTTCTTTTCTTTTTTTCTATATTTTGCGAGCTGGCTTCCCTGATATTGATGGATAGACTGTTCCCTTTGGGGCGTAATTGACAAAGTCTGCATCCCCGATTTTTGCTCAGCTGCTGCTGGGAATCTCCAATAAATCAGCAGCAGATGTTTGCAGCGTTCTTGACGGCAAATAGTTAACAACGGAGTTTGCAATGCAGCTTGGTCCTAGCCCATTTAGTTCTCTGTATGTAAGGATTTTCATTAATTAATAGGTGGTAGAGATTGATTTGCAAACCCAGAAGAGGCTACAATTGCACAGTCGTATCAGACTAAATCAAATTTGGCCTGAATTGAAATATCCTCTTTGTATAAGGTAATATAACAAAGGGACTTTCTTGAAAAGCAGGATTATCTAGTGGTGAGATCACAAAATGTGTTGAAGTCCAATGTTTTTAAAATTAGTAAGATGTTTCCTGTCAATGTGCTCTGAAGCAAGGTGCAGATTGTTTTGTAAATATATTGTTTGATACTAATTTATGATACAATATTTGATCTTTGGTATGAAACTCATTCATTGGTTTTTAAACAAAGATATTTTACATGATTATTTGAATATTGAATTCTGTATTTTCTGTCCCTATTTTAAAGATGGTAATTTTTCTTTTGTTAATCACAGTTGACAAGTTGTTTCAAACAATTTTCCATTCAACTGTGATCAACAAGATACAATAATTACCATCTTTAAAATAGGGACAGAAATGTACAATAACCTCCAAAATAACCTTCAATTGACCTTTTACTCACAGGTCTCAAGCAGGATTTAACAAAAAAATTGATAAATTAAATAAAATAAGAAAAAAAAGTATATGAGCTAATTTGAGAAGAGATTCATGAAAGCATTTAAAGTAGAGGAATATCAAATACTTCTTTATTCATGATGTTATAAAGGACATATTAAGCAGATTTGAAAAAAATTGTCACATGTCTCAGCTTACTTTTTTTCACTGAGCATTAAAAATGCACATGTTTCTTAACTGCTCTTTGATACATTATGGCTTTTATGTGTTTCCGACAATTAAATATGTCTTTACTTTAACTTCTATGAAGTTTCAGTTATGTCTGACTCTCTCCACTGCATAGAGTCGTTGATATGACAAAGATGATGATGGTGATGATCTGCAGAGGAACCTCAAAGTGTCACCCTCCTTCTCATACCATGTCCATGATGCCGCTGCACAGCCGCAAGCGCCCCGCGCCTGCCCACATTGTCTGCTCAAGAATACTTGTTTATTTGCTTTCCATTTCGGAGCGAATATAATTCCTTTTTTTTAAATTTTCGGACATAGCAAGAGTAAACACGTAGTTCCTTCAGCACTGCGCCACACCCTCTCAGCACAATCCTCAGTTCTCAGAAGTGTTTTTTTTTTTTTACACTGATGGGTGCCGACCGAGCAACTTATTTGTTTCAGATATTTTCCCATGGCAAACAGGGCGAATACAAAGGCTTCGTGGTGGCCCGAAGAAACCGCAGGGTAGGCGTACATGAGCCTCCATGCTCACCCTCTTTTGAAAATGAAATTTATGGCACCTCATAAAAGTTCTATTCACGCTTATAAGCACTAAATATAAACTAGTATAAACCAGCAGGGTTTAACTCAGTCCTCGTAAACTTGACCTGATGGAGCGTTGCGTCCGGTTGAAGGCAGACCAACCGTCGGTTGACCCAGCTGCCCAGCCCTAACACGAGTCCATCCCAAATCAAACCTGAAATGGGTTGAACTCTGAGGTAGCTCTGGTTGCTGACCTTCTTCTTGCTCTGACTCAGGGAAACACAAGGCCTTTGTTTTGGTCATTTGTTTTACATATGGGCAGGAAACTCCCTCTCCGCAGCCAAGCAATCACACTGCATTTTCTACAACACTGCCCAATCTGTGTGGCAGTTTAATGCTGGTTTACACCCATCAACCCCCAAGGAACAAATAATATTCATGATTTATGATTGGGTTTTGGCTTATGCCTATGATTATGATGTCGCATGATTTACAGACTGAAGCTCAGTCTCAAAAGTAAATAGATGTAGTGATGGCTGTTATGCAAGGCTGCATCCAGATTTGGGACCTCACTCAGTCAGCGTGTTAGCCGCTGTGAGACCCACGGCTGGCACAGAGGGCTCCAGCGGCACCCCTCCGGGTCCCTGTGGTCTGCGCCTCAGCACATAACAGCCACTTAGGCCGGCATTTTCCCAGGCCGAGACAACGCACCACGGTGGCAGCGCGAGCCACAGAGAGGGCCTGATTAAAGAGTAGGGACAATGGAGGGAGAGAGACCGTGGTGGCATTTTCCATCCCCGCCGCTGTCTCCTGGGGGGACCAAGTATGTGCCGTGAAACGTTTGAATTATCCCAGAATCTCTGGAATTCAGACAGAGGCACCGCGGAGAGGACCCTCGACCGGGGATCAAAGAGCTTTGAGAGGAGTGCGGTGGACTGGTGGTGAAGTTGAGTACATAGGGGAGTATGTGTGTGTGTGTGTGTGTGTGTGTGTGTGTGTGTGTGTGTGTGTGTGTGTGTGTGTGTGTGTGTGTGTGTGTGTGTGTGTGTGTGTGTGTGTGTGTGTGTGTGTGTGTGTGTGTGTGTGTGTTTGTGTGTGTGGGTGTGTGTATGCATACGTGTTTCGGAAAACTGACTTGAAAAAGATAAAGACAATGTTTCAATTTGAATCACATTTACTTTCATGACTTCTAGTCTTAAGATGTTTTAAAAAGAAATTACAAATTTCGACTTCTGAGGAGGCTTTGAGCAATAAAATACACACATGACGTGTGTGTGTGTGTGTGTGTGTGTGTGTGTGTGTGTGTGTGTGTGTGTGCGTGTGTGCGTGTGTGTGTGTTGCTGTCCTTTTATCCCTCATGGGATCAGATAATGCAATCATAGCCAATCAATGGGAGTCTAATACAGCGAGCGCCCCTCTTTAGTTTGGAGACGCCGCTCTCCTCTGTGGTTCCTCTGTGAGGAAGAGGAAGAGAAAAGCGAGAAACCTCTTCCCTTCTCTTTCTGCCTATCTCTCTCTGTAATTATCACTTAATGTCCTTCGGTAATCTGTAGACGTCTGTCTCTCGCCCAGTCCTTTCTTCCCCTCGCTGGAGAGTAAATGTATCACAGTCTGAAATAAATCTGCCAGCCTTTTTATTATTGTATATTTAGCACCAGAACAGAGTAAATGGAGCCGTCCCAGACCGCAAGCTTCCGGTAGCGCAGTTCCTCAGCTCTGGCTGTCTGTCTTTGCCACAGCCAAGTCCTGAGATCAAAGCCTCCTGTACTATATACAGTTAGCTAGTCATCCTCGAGCGTTGACCTCAAGCGAGTTTTCATGTCTGAGAAAGACACTGTGTGTTTGTGCATGAGCCACATGCAGAGTGTATAGAATTAGTTCACTATACAAGTATGACTCTCAGAAGGGCAGTTTTGCATGAACATCTGTACTTTACTGAATGTGTGTAAGAGCTCTCATTTCTGTCTACAGTCATATATATCTGCGCTGTAAGTCAAGCTTTGTCATGGCATTGTCTTGTGTTTGTTTGATGTCAAAAATGACAGCAGCAAAACCCTGGGAAGTTGTCTCATGGTATTCAACAAGCACAATTAGCATCACATATGATCTGATATATTTGTGATGTATTTGTAATTCTCACCCAGAGGGTGTGTCTTCAGTTGCCTGCGGTAACAAGGAAAACTCAATCATTTGAATAAACCAAACACAGTAACTGATTTGATTTAAAATATGTATCCACATATTTGTGTTGGCGGGACATAGACAGTCAAATAGGAATACAAACTGGCGTGATCCTGGTCTTTAGGAAATTTACAATAACCAGTGAGCTGCAGATCAAAATAATGGTTATATGACAAACATACCTCTTCTGCCACTCCAAGTGACAGTAGCACAATGCAAACTTGACCAAAGTGACCAAAACATAGACAGTTACATTGCGTGAAAAAAGATAACAATTATATATTTAATAGTTTTATATAACATCCAGTTTATAATCCAGTCATGAGAACAAATTTGGAACAATGGGCGGTGTATATTAAATGAATCGGACCAGGCATTGGGGGTAGCCTACGTCAGAAAAAAAGAAAAAGGAACCACTGGGATGTCTATTGAAGAATAGGTCCACACCATCCATACAATTAAACAGTATGCAAGTTTATAGATCAGCTGAACTGATCCATCAATTAGTTTCACTGAACACCGCCCTTAGTTTAGCATCAAGAAAAAAAGAACTGTAGAATGAATGCATCCATTATTTTAGTTCTAGTAATTTTAATTAAAAAAAGGATCTATCAAGACCAATAAAAGTGGTATGACCTCCCTCAGGATATTAAAATGATGTTTGTTATTACCCTCATCCTTCTTCCATCAAAGTCTTCCTCTCTTTCCCTGCACACTTAAATGTAATCCCCATTTCTGGGAACGCTAAAAATGACCCAGCAGTGCGGTGGCGGCAAGTTTTTATGCTGGTTTTTAGGGGCTTATGCCAGCTCTTCGGAGCTGCCGTCGGATAGAGGTGTTGGCCGGATGCCTCCCTGATAAGGCCGTAATCTGAGGTGTAAAGTTATAGGAGGGATTTGGGAAAGTGAGAGGCTGTCAAAGAGCGGCAGCCCAAAACAGGGATGGAGCACCAACTCCTGGGTTTACCGCTCTGTGAGAGCTCTTCTGACCAAACCAATTAATCCAAATCCTTTCAAGCTAACCGGGAAACAGATGCATGTGTTTCCTGTTTTGAATCCTTCCTCGTTTTGTACTTTTCCTTTCAGAATTGCAAAGTTTCTAAACTGAATGCCATTTTCTTTGGACCCCGACAAAAATAGAAAGCTGATAGAGGAAATAAGCATAGCATGGCTCCATGCAATAAAAATTAAGTCTCCCCCATAAACTTGAATGATAGTCAGCTTCCAAGTCAAAAAGCTGGGGCAAAACTACTTTTACAGTGGCTAATATTAGCTGAGTCTTAAAAACCCCAGTCATCAAATGGGGCACAGTCGCATGCACGGCTGAGGGGACACAGTGGATAAGCCTTGAACTTTTTTTTCATTTTTCACTTTCCCCCTTTTTTCTCCTCCTCTTTCTCTGCGGCTCATAAAAGATTGCGTCTTGTGTGTGATGTGGCGGAGGAGTGCAGTCAGAATGAACTGATTACGGATGAGGGCCGGCATGCCTTTGAGCCATGGCACAGAACGACATTCTTCAAGCACTTAAAAATAGTAACAGTTTGCTTTTTTCAGGTTTTTTGTTCGGAGGACTTTGGGGCATCCTCTGCTGGCTTTCTTTGGAGACTTGAATCATAACCAGATTCCTCTTCACCCCCCCCCCTCCCCCTCCCCTCCCTCCTCATTTCTTTCATTTTGTTATTTGGAGTTTGTTTAATCTTGTGAAGAAAATTGGCCTAGCGTGGGAAAGGCGGAATTCTTTTGGGGATAGGTTTTGTTGTTTTAGAGTTGTGCGCACTGTTGTTTCTTTTTTTTTTCAGTGCAGGGAGAAAAAGTACCAGTTTGTGCCAAAACCTCATGAAGTATAGATAAAAACGAGATGAGTGAGAGGGAGGCCGCAACACCACGACAAAGATATGGGCTGTCTAAGCAAGAGCTTTACAAATGACAATCTCCAGGGGGAAGAAAAAAAAAGGGGGGGATAACATAAGGGAGGAACGGAATGGAAGAGGAGGGGGAGGAAAAGAGGAGAAACAAATGTGGATTGATTGGTGGGAGGGGGAGGAGGAAGGAGGGAGATGGGTATTGGGGGGGGGGGGGATAACGCAGAGCAGTGTAGACGGAGGGGGAGATGAGAGGGGAAACATTCCCCCTTGCCCACATTAAAGACATAAAAAAGAAAACAAACAGAAAAACATGTCTGACATAAAGAGGCTGGTTTCCGCGGCGACAGCACAATGGCTGCCTGTGGCTCTCGGGGCCCTCGCCGTCCCGTCTGGGGCCCGGCACCAGCGAAAGTCACCGCAGTCACAGGGCCCGTCAGCGTGTGTGTGTGTGTGTGTGTGTGTGTGTGTGTGTGTGTGTGTGTGTGTGTGTGTGTGTGTGTGTGTGTGTGTGTGTGTGTGTGTGTGTGAAACATGGTGAATGTCATCACAGGCCTAGTGCTGTGGGAACCGCCATGAAAGGGACCCCACTCGGAAGCCACAAAAGTTCCTTTCTGCTTCTTCTCCTCGGCTTTTAGCCTCTTTATTTATCTGTGTGTAGGGGAGCCGGATGAGGAGGGAGGACTTTCTCTCGCTCTCTCTGTTCTCCCTCTATGTCTCTCGCTCTCTCGCAAGCAGCATGACCCATAACTGCAGCCCTCCTGCCCTCTTGACACCTCAAATCACAGCAGCCACTATCTCATACATATATACTGACTCTGTCTAACTCTGTTTCGGAGTTTGGAGGTTTATTCACACCTCAAATCAGCTCAATCAGATCATAAAAAAAACACATTGCAGCTCTTTGGCAGGCACCCTATGGAACAAACATGGCGTTCCCAGGAATGCCTCGTATATCCAGGTTATACCGAGTGAATCGTGGAGACGTCCAGGCAGGCAGTGCCACGGGTCCCAGGCATTCCTTATGTGTCTGAAGGGGCAGATAATTCCCTCATGGGTCCAGCCTAGACAGTGCCAAGCTACTCCGGTGCCAGTTCCCATGCCAATCCAATCTTGACCCCAGTGACTGAGCGCCCAGCCTCAACCCTACTGCTATGAAGGCCTCATACCAATAAGAAATCTACAGATTTTTTTGGGCGGGATGTCAATAGCACTTGCATACAGCACGGTACCATGCAGGGCTCCTTTGACCACAATTGGCCTTTCATATATTTCACAGCTGGGATTCTAAACAGAGAACAAACTTTTCCTTTTGACTTATGCTGATTATATCTGACAAGTTCTTTTTTTTTGGTATGTTTTTACTTAAAAGAAACATTGCGATTCTTAAGTCTTTTTGTAGATTTTGTAGATTATAACCATGGTTGTAAAGTGCTTCAACATTACAAAAAAAAAGGCAAGCAAGAATTGCAAAAAATGTTTTGCTTGCATTATCATAAACATGCTTATGATTTCAACACAATCAATGCAGGAGAAAACTGTCTACATGTTGTATTATGAAGTGATTTTTATACCAACCCATTTTTGTGCCTGGTTCATTGGAAGTCGTAAATCACTTAAAATCTTTAAACAAATTTGGTTCTAAAAATTAAAAAAAAAAATGTTTCATGGACTACAACACCATCATTACATTCAAACAGCTTGTCTCTGCATGATGTATTGACACAGCTAATGTGGGTCATTGTGCACTTTTAAGACAAAACAAAATGCTGTGTGAATGTCTAATTCTTTTACTTATGTTTCCCTTTTAAAAGGTATATTCTTTTCAGGGTTTTTTTTACAATGGAAAATCTATATTTTGGGGGATAAAAAATGTTGCTGAAATACGGCTTTCTGTTGCCGAGTACAAATAATCAAAGTCAACCATGCAACGAGACATACAGTGTTGGGCCAGTTATTCTGTTTTACATGAATGCAGCTGAAAAAAGTCTCAAACAAAATATCTTGCCGAGCTGGTTCCATCTCACAGACTCTCAAACAATAGCAATAGTCATGCATCAGAGGCAATAATTGCAGCTGAGTGTTTGCGTCTTATAAATTGTGGGTATGCACTGTCCACAATCGTGTGAGGGAGTTGCGTGTTTGCTTGTATGAATCAGTTGTGTGTATGTCCCTGAGCGTTCACACGTTCATATTGGAGTTGCGCATGTGTGCGTGTGTGCGCAAATTGTTAAAGTATGAGCTTGTTAATTTCAATAAGGGACGTTGCCTTGTTGTGGTTTGGAGGGATGGGAGGGAGAGGACTTGAAGTGGCCGACCAAGATCGCCAGAAATCTCCCAGAATTCCATCCCACCATCCAGTGCCAGCCCTCTTTCTCTCTCTTCCTCTCATGTTCCTCTCCTTCACAATCCCTTCACACACCCCGACCATGAAACTATTTTCATAATTAACTTATTTATTCATTCATTCACCCTCTTAATTACTTTCCACTGCGTGCGTGTTTTTTAATGCAACTTGCCTCATCCTCCTGGAACAACTGGGACTGCGAAAATGTTGAGGGAAACCAGAGTGATTTCATTAAGAACAACGACAACAAAGAAACCAGAAAGATTGGCGATACAGAGAAGAAAGTTGTTCATTTAAGAGAAGGGTGGACGATAAAAATAACAACAGAGGATTGACTGAAGCCTGACTCCATAGATGTCTCCTTTCTTTCAGACTCTTTCTTCCACGTTTTCTGATGCTGAAATGAGATCCAGATCTGAATTAAGGAATGATTGGTAATGAAAGGATATGTGGAGAGGGGGTTGTTTTGCGCAAGGGGACAGAAAGAGAGTTTTCTCTTTTCTGTTAGTCCTGACTCATAGCCTACTCACCACACTATAAGCCCCCTGGTGATTGTCACACTGATTACTGACACTTGGGCATTGCAAACACACGCACATGCACATGTTTTAAGTTAGTTTATTACTTTAGGAGTAGCCTATGATATGATAAAATGCAGGCGGGCAGGGCTCAGTTACATCTAATGCAAGAGAGATTAACAGAAAAACAATGCTGTTGAAAAGCACATCATCATAAAAAGAGACAAAGAGAAAGAAACATCTGGAGTAAGAGATATTGTCAAAAATATACCTGATTTTATATATAAAGCTTAAAGGATCAAAATAAGCCTACATAAAAAAGGCTTAACTTGTTCCAAAAACATACACAAAGATCTCGCACTGATGCATTGTAGTATGTTTAAACTAACACACCCTTCCAGTCTGCCAGGCAGGAAGAGACACACTCAGCTGGGCATTGTGTGGAAGGGGGCATGCCACTTGGCCTCTCTCCGTCTTTCACACACACATGCACACACCGCTGGGTCAGTCAGGCATCCCTCCTAACAGCGGGCGCCTGGTTTCCATGGCAATCTGTACCAGCAATCTTCCCACGGTGGCAGCGGAACCGAGCGCTGTTTGTGTGCGAGTGTGTGTGTGTGTGTGTGTGTGTGTGTGTGTGTGTGTGTGTGTGTGTGTGTGTGTGTGTGTGTGAGAGAGTGGGCTACAGGGAGCACTATCTTGTCCACTGAAGAGCCCAGATGTTCAGACACTCACTGGGCTGATTCCTCTCTTGACCCTTGCACACACGCAAGTTTGGAAGAGGGTGGGTTTTTAAAAAAAGTCTGCACTGGAGCTCAAAGGTCTCACTTGCTCAATTTGCAAGATTATTTAAAGTCCTGATTTTGACCTACAAATAACAACATTTAAGCAGTTGCAAATCTTTATGGTTTAGTTCTGTGATTCTAAACACAGGATTAGCTGACAGATAGTTAGCTAAATGTAAAATTAGTGGATAAACATTTGAAAAAATTGTTAGTTAACGTAAATTTAAAGAAGCAAGTTGAAATAGTTAGCTCAAAGTAACAGATAAATCGTTGAAATAGTTAGAATAGCTAATTGTAAATAATGGATTAACAGTTGTAGCTAGCCAAAAGCATTGCATTATTGAAAAAGTTAGCTAAAACTAGGCTAATGGATGAATAGTTAAAAGCTAAAAGTAACAGCTAAACCATGGTTGCTAAAAGTCATGGTTAAGCTAATATGATAAAACATCTAGCTTCTGCCACTTAGTATGTATTACATCGACAATTTAATTGTATGAAAAATATGTTGTAACAATACCTATATTTATTTAAAAAGCTAAAACATCCATTCATAAGTATAGATATGGAACATAAGATAAGATAAGATAAGATAAGATAATCCTTTATTAGTCCCGCAGCGGGGAAATTTACAGGATTACAGCAGCATAGGTTAAAGTGCAAACAAGAGACATAGTAAAACATGCCAGTGCAGTGCTGAGCCTAGGCCTGGCAGGTTGGAAATTACTGGTATAAACTATTATATATTTCATAGCAAACAGTAATTTAAGCAATATGAGGGTTTATAAAGTAAATAGCAAAAAATTATGAAGGATTTTCTTTTTATTGTGGCTCTTTGCTGATTACTGACAGCTGCCTAGAGGTTCATCTCTCACTGTGTCTTCTCTCTGTGGTTTGACTCTCACACTCATTCCCAAAAAATTGTTCAATGAGTCCATTCTTCAAGTCACCTGTGCGATTGTGTGAGAGTCAAGCTTTACGCGCTGTCACACACTCTCCCTGCTGATGATGGAGTGTTTTTCACAGTCCATCATTCCCACACTCCTCACCTCTCTCCTCCCCTCCCTCCCGCTGCCATTGTTCTACAAAGCAGTGTAATTAAAGGAGCAGAAATAGACAGAGAGGAGGATAGAGAGAAGGAAGGAAGGAGAGCAGGATGAGATTGAAGGCTAATTGACTGAGGATGACTGAGCAAAGGGGTGGAAAGATGGGGCCGGGGGGTAAGGAGGGAGGGTGACAAGCTGGGGAAGGCCAGATTAAAGGGAGGGAGGAGGGACAGGGAGAAAAGGCGGGGGAGGGGGAGCCAAAACTGGCAACCCTGCCCCAACTGCCAAAGCCCTTATTTTGTCATTGGGTGGCTGTGACAGAGAGAGGGAGCCAAGAGAGACATAACAGAGAGAGAGAGAGAGAGAGAGAGAGAGAGAGAGAGAGAGAGAGAGAGAGAGAGAGAGAGAGAGAGAGAGAGAGAGAGAGAGAGAGAGACACTATGACTGGATGCCAATGATAGAGTAAAAAGACTAAAGCAGCTTGTGAATTTTCTTAGTTGTCATGGGCCCTCGGGGGTCGATCTAGTGGCACCGCTGACTCACAGAGGACAGGACAGAAGACACATGAAGAGACGACGAACAAGACAAACACAAGTGACGAGAAGTAACTAAGGACAACAAGGCTTTTATAAGTGTGAGCGCAAGAGAGACAAGAGAGTGAGGGGCACACAGGGTGAGCACTTGGTCCACGGGGGGAGACAGTCTTCAGCAAGTGTTGCCTCCACGCAGCATAGAGAGCGGACGAAAAGATCACTCAGATCCATCGGGTCATCATCCACCCATCCATCCTTACATCAGCCTGGCAAGTGAGCGAGGGGCACAGACATGAAGAGACCTCACGACTACAGCTCCCCAGACTCGGACACAGATGAGTTTATTGACGTGGGACAAGAAGACGGCTTTTGGTGAGCATCCGCCAACCACACCTGAAGTTGTAACACTTGCCCTCCAGTTAGACTTAAAAGGGAAATTACATGGTTTAAAGCTGAAATTAGTAGCTAAGGACAAATTTGTTCCTAACATACTTGGCAGTGAACTGTGGGCTTTAGAAGCATTTTGACACTTAGATGCTGCCATGCAAGTTGAAAGACTCAAGGAAAAGTTTCAGTTTTTAAGTCTCAGAAGCTGATGTGGCTCATAATTAAAAAAATATATATATATGATTCCAATTCTGAAAAATGTTCTGCATTCAGCTCGAATGTTTTCTCTCAAATTTTCTGACAAATGTATATAAGTGTTTTGACACACCTTTCAAAAAGCTGAGCTGTCAGTTTAAAGTTTAACTTTAGGCCTCTGGCAGCTAATCTCCTGTATTCACTGAGATATAAAGTCATGCATTTTTTCCTCTAAATGAAACAGTGTTATGTTTTCTCCTTTTACTTGCCCATGTGAGTAAATGCAGAGGTTGGTCATTAAATGTATGAAATGCATTACAATAAGCATAGGTTAAAAATGATGTAAGGCGTGTCATGTCCGAAGCATGAAGACGAGCAGGGGTCATGAGCACAATTTTCTTACACTGAATCCTTTAAAAGAATATATTCAAAAATATATATTCAGATCAAATTTATTTTTCAAATAGTATTTGGGTAATTATTATTGGGATGTAGCAATAATACATTTTTGATTATTTCTAGTTCAGGAACTCCAACTTGGTGATGCATAAAAACATAACTGTGAAATTAACACAAAGGCAATAGAGATGGACAACCAAAGATCAAATATACTGAAGAGTTTGAAGCATTTTTTAGGAATATTTTGTGTGTGTGAATGCAATGACATTATTTTATTACTTCAGTGTATGACATATGTCTACAAACATTTAGCATTTAATTTAATTTGAGATTTAATTTGAGATTTACTTCACTGTCAAAAATACAAATATTTTGAAAGGCTAAAAGTGAATTAATCTTTTCAGATTTGTTGTATAAATGTTATGATCTTACATCCTTAATTCATACAAATAATCATAGTTTATTAATTATTCATATGAAAATAGTTAAATTCATGGAGGAAAAGATGAAAAATGCAAACCAAGAACTGTAATTATATTTTTTTAATAAAAAGTTAAGAAAAACATATGAACCTTTGAATGCAAATGTGACCTACAATGCGAAGCTGTTTAACTGCAGTCAATACTAAATGACTCCTAACACTGCACACACTCTTTACAAGTCATTCTTAACATTTTCCTTTTTGGGATAATTAATTTAATTCCACGTCTGGATTTACCGCAATATGGATTAAAGCAGACATTCATCAGGGTGTGTTTGTAACAGCGCATCTACAGCATATAAAAACACATTCATAGCAACTATGGTAACATCAAAGGCCCCAAGATAGGCAGTAACACTAAAGACGGTTTGGATAAATCAAATTGTCATGTGTCACGCAAACAGAAGACAGTGCCGCCTTTTCAAGTCAGCCCATCAAACATGAACCTAAACAAAAACACACAGCTAAATTGGCAGCCTTCATGTTGAAATCTAATAGAAGCGCAGGGAGTCTTTGGTGGGGCAGTTTGAAGGGAACTCCAAGCTGTCAGACCCGTAAGATGAGAGTTCACAAACAAACACAATCCACATTGAGAGACTGTACTCGGAGGAGCTCGGATCCCATGCTGCATGCTTGAGCCCCATGCGAACGAAAAGCATCGCCCCGAGGCTATATAATCATCTTTTCTAAAAGCGCTTTCGCTCGGATGGAAAGGAGAACAGCATGTCATTTCACTGAGACTAATGTCCAAAAACCAAAAACAATCTCATCTTCCCTCCTCTCCCGTGCACTCCTCGGCTTTTCTCTGCCCAAAACACAAATTAGATTGAAGGGAGCTGATGTGCCATCCTGCCTCTGTGTCATATTAAGAAGGGTAATAATAACAATATGCAGGAGAATCAAAGCTAACATGTTTCTCTCTGTGCCAATACCATCCTCCCATTTCCCTCATCTGTCTCTCTCTCTCTCTCTCTCTCTCTCTCTCTCTCTCTCTATCTCCATGGTACAGCCCAGTCACCGGGTCCATGTCTCCTGGCAGCGCCTCGCAGATTCTGGCCCGAAAGAAGAGACGAGGGGTGAGTGGATTTTAGGCCTGGATCTTAATCTTTTTAGTCCTGTCGTTTTTTGGTCGGCCCTGACTGTTCCTTGGCTTTCCTTGCTGCGTAGATCATAGAGAAGAGGCGCCGAGACCGGATCAACCACAGCCTGTCAGAGCTCAGGAGGCTGGTGCCCAGTGCTTTCGAAAAACAGGTGACCGCTCATAAATCCACGATCATTTAACATCACTCTCCTTTAACATTAGAAGTGAGAAAAAACGGCTAAATGAAATCTGACTCAACTGAGTAAAACCTTCATTTTCTCTGAAGGGCTCATCTAAGCTGGAGAAGGCGGAGATCCTGCAGATGACCGTGGACCACCTCAAACTCCTTCATGCCATGGGAGGAAAAGGTGAGACTTCTGAGTTTAAAACAATTCACTTTCTAGCTCTCTTTTCTGCTTGTCGTCCATTTCCTGTGGAACATAGACAAGAAAAGCCTATGGAATAATGCTGGAAAGCATCGAAAACCCCCCAAAACAAATACAATGATTTAATATCATCTTTTTTTTGGGCATGTACAGTAATTCGATTTTCTTTATGTCTTAACTGCATTCCATTACTATTATTCATTTTATGACTAAGCTTACTTTTTCTCTCCCAGGTTACTTTGATGCGAGGGCCCTGGCAGTGGACTACAGGACCTTGGGCTTTAGGGAGTGCGTCGGAGAGGTCGTACGGTACCTCAGCTCTCTTGACGGGGAGTCCCGGACCCGATAGGAGCCCGCCTGGTCTCCCACCTTTCTCACTGTGCCAGCGAGCTAGACCCCCTCCTCCTACAGTCGCCCCCGGCCTCTGCCATGCCCTTTTCTCCTTGGCCTTGGGCATCCTTCACTCAAATCTCCCCCAACTCACAGGCCTCCTCCTCACCTGCTTTCCACAGTGGGCGAAGGGATCTGGCCCTGCTGGGGAGCTACCCGTCACCCGCCTCCCTCCGTCTCGGCCCCCTGGCTGGCTGCCAGCAGGGTGTTCCGTCACTCCTTGCGCCTACAGCCCTGGCCACCGTCCACAGGTTGCCCTCCCTCGCAGCGTCCCCGGTCCTAGCCCCCTCCAGACCGACCCAGTCGTCCCCTCACAGCGCCACCAGGGCCTCGCCCCATCCCCTCCCCACCCCTACCTCTTCCTCTCTTTCTACCTCCTCCTCCTCTTCTTCTATTTCATCATCTTCTGCCCCACTGCAGGTCTCTTTCAGGCCCTTCGCACCCCTGGGGTCTCCTGCAGCTCAGCGCAGGGGCTTGGGCGGACAAGCCAAGTCGGCCCAGGGATGGGGGACTGAGATCGGAGCTTTCTGAGAGTCAACTGTGGTTTTGTTTTTCCAAATGAACTCTGTCCAGGGAACATGGAGCTCCCATGTGCACCATGTAGCAAATATGAAACTGTTGGAGAAAGACGTATTGAACCTTTGATGATTGTTTTTGCTTTTTAAGGGACTCTAAAAGCCATATCAGACTGTGGGTGAAGTTTCAGATAATCACAAACAATCATATATAACAGAAGAATGTAGGAATGTGAATGAATAGAAGATTTGAATAAGTTCCTGCTCATGATCTTGCTAGAAAAATACAGACATACACAGTGTACAACAGAGCCATATATAACGCTCAACGGAGCGTCTTTTAACTGTGATATCTGTTTTTTTTCAAAACATTTATACATTTGATGATATTTGCAAAGTCTGAAGAATGTTTGACAAAAATCTCTATAAAAGTGCCTTTACCTTTGTTCATGTTTTGTTCTGTGTGTTTTTTTCTGAGTGTGTGAGCAAATAATGTACTTGCAGCTACCTCCTATCAATACAAATGGAAAAAGAATGGTTGAAAGCTACATGTTACCCACTTATCCATATTAGCCATGTCTGCAAACACTGCATGCATGTTCTCCAGCCGTAACCCCCCTCTGTATCTCAGCTGTCTCCAGTGATGGCTGATGGGAGCTGTGGTCTTGTGGCTGCAGAGGATAAACATGGTGGGAGCTGGTGATGTTTTTGGGATGCCGCGGTGAGGCAAACAGGCCCATCACTTTGCCCTCTAATTGGCAGTCCCCTGTAATTAAATCTACCCTCATATCAGTCTATGTATCTTCCTCTCCTCTGCTGTCTCTCTGCCATTCTTTCTCTCCAATCTTGCGGTACACCAGCGGATATCATCTCTCCCTGTTTGTCTGCGCCACTGTCTCCTCAACAATGGACAGACAGTTAAGGAGAGGGCGAGAGGGAGGATGGAGAGACTGCAAGATGGGGAAAACAAAGAAAAAAGATCTGAAGGGCTGTGGTTGGGTGACTGATTTGGCGTAGACGTTCAATAACAGGGTGGGAGGGAGGCAGGAGACAGGGTTAGGGACAGATGAAAGGGATTGGTAAGCTTTTAAAGGAAAGGAAGAGAAATAGTGTGAATCACCAAGAGTCGGCCAGCGTGTACAGGGTGAAACCCCCGAGCAACCATGAATGACAGTTGTAACGAGTTGTTTCTCAAGAAGATCGGCATAATTGTGCCGTGCCTCACCAAAACGGGTCCGCGGGGATGAGAGAGCAGAGAAGAGCCTTGTGTGTGTTTACTGCTGGAGAACGCTTTGATCTACTTCAGGATGCAATGTCTGTGGTCTGCGGCTCCAAAAGTGTGTGTGTTCTGCAAAGTGCATATTGTTTATTCGAGCGAGTGTGCTAGTGTGTGCTTAAGCCAGTCTCATGTGCCCCCTGTGTGTGTGTGTGTGTGTGTGTGTGTGTGTGTGTGTGTGTGTGTGTGTGTGTGTGTGTGTGTGTGTGTGTGTGTGTGTGTGTGTGTGTGTGTGTGTTGTGCCTTGCTGCATGCTTTGTTTATGTGGTGTTTTGTGCACACACGTCTTTAGTGTGTGTTTGTGTGTGATGTGAGTCTCCATGGCTGGCGTCAGGACTGAACCGCGGTGGTGGCGTGGCTCTCGTGCGAGGCCGGCCGGCGGTCGGACGGACGGTACGGTGGTGGAATGTTTGTGGAGGGTGCGTGCGTGCGTGCACACACACACACACACACACACACACAAACATAGACACGAGCAATCAGACAACATACAAACATAGACACGCACACACACACACACACACACACACACACACACACACACACACACACACACACACACACACACACACACACACACACACACAGGGTGGCTGGCACTATTCTAGCCTTCAGAGCGGAGGAGCCAGAGTCACCACCACAGCTTCCAGGAAGGACAACCACAGTCACACTGCACTGGGTTTCCCACGGGGGAGGGGAGGCTGGAGGGGGAGGGAGAGAGGAAAGAGGGGAGGGAACGATGGCGAAAAGAAGGAGGGAAGTGTGCGCGTGTTTGCGAGTGTGTATGTGAGGCGGGGGTGTGCGGAGTAGCCCGACGCTGTGGTTCAAGTTGAAAAGAGGAAGAGCTGCTCTGAGGAGGCAGAAGTGAGAGAAAAAAAAGAGTCAAGTGAAATCAGGAAGTGAGAGAGATTTCTCCTCCGATGTGTAAGTAGACTCATCTATGCAGTAGGGCTGAATCTTTTATTGGATTATATGTGTGCAGTTTCTCTGTCTGTGTGTATTTGTGTAGAGCACTGAACAATCAGTTCTTCAGGGAGAGTCCGGACACAACAATAGCCAACTTAGTGACTTTAGGAGGAGCAGCCATGCAACAAAAAAAGCATAATTTATAATGTGCCAAGATTCATTTTACATAAAAATAGAGTCATTAAATGATTGACATTTGAGCACAAATTGTATATACTGTTACACAATGTGTGCGTATTTTATTTACTGCTAAACTTTTAGCAAAAACATGATACGTCTGTGTTTGTCTTGTCTTTAGTCAAGTATTACACACAGCTTTTTTCTGTCCTGGCCCCTCAGTGGTGGAATGAACTCCCCACTGACGTCAGGACAGCAGAGTCACTGCCCATCTTTCGGCGCAGGCTGAAAACTCACCTCTTCATGAAGTACTACCCTGAGCCTTCCTCGTAGCACTTATTGCATTCGTATTAGTTGTTGCACTTATTGTATTCGTATCAGTTCGCTGCACTTATTGTATTCGTATTCGTTTACTGCACTTATCCTATTCGTATTAGTTTGTAGCACCTATTGTATTCGTATTAGTTTGTTGCAATTATTGTTTTCGTAGTAATTTGCTTCTGCACTATACTTTTGCTCTGGTTTATGCTTTTAGATGCTTGTTTAAGAAAGGAGATGCACTTATGACTTCTGGTGACTAGTAGTTCTCTTGAATACCTACAGTATGTTGAATACACTTATTGTAAGTCGCTTTGGATAAAAGCGTCTGCTAAATGACTGTAATGTATTAGCAATGTACAATATCACCTAATGCAGCCTTACCGCTGCTTGACAATACTTGAGTTTGTGAGTACGTGTTTGCACGGATGCATAAGGCACAGACATACCTGATACTACTCGTCAACAAATTGCAAAAATCAGAACCCAAGAAATAAACTCTTGCATGAGGATTCTTCACCTAGTCTGTTAGCAAACATGAACAGGGTTAGACTGCTGCTGCTGGCTAAAGTAGAGAACACAACAGTAAAAGAACCAACGAAGAAGAAACCAAAGAACATAAGGTTTTAAAAGCATTACATACACAGCACTAGCTGCACTAATACTTTTTTTGTAAATAACAATCAGAAAACTATCACCAGACTCTGGTTTTAGTGTGTTTCAGCTCACTGTTTTTCGTGTTACAGCCCACAGATGAACTGTTTTGGTACAGTCGCAATACTCACATCTACCTCATTTTCAGCTACGTATCAGCTCTGAAACACAGTATCCCTGTTCACAAAATAATTAGCTTGTAAATGCACATAACCACAACTTAAAAGATAAATATATTGAGATACTTCATGTTAGAGGAGCTAGGCTAGCTGCTAAGCTAAGCTAAGCTAAGCTAAGCTAATTACCTGCTGGCTGTGGCTCCGTGCTTAGACATGAAATTGATATTTCTTAAGACAGTTAAGATCACACAAATTAAGACAATATCAACCAGACCAAGGCATAATTGTCTTCTACAAAACATATCTTATAATCTCTCTGATGATCTCTTAAAATCTGCTAATTATTTGGCAAATATAGTACTTCCACATTAGACAACTAAAAATAAGCTGAATTATTTTTAGATTTTGTACAAACACACCTGGTATAAGAGACGTAGGTACATTGTGAATAAGCAGTGCACGAGGCATGACAGTGTTCGGGAGAGGCAGCGTGCAGATTCTCGATGTTGATTCCTGAGATTTCAATATTTGGTAGTAACGTGACATACTGTCAATACACAGATAAAACAGTTAGAAACCATGTTAATACCTCACAACAATACAGTTGTTCTATTTACCTCAAGTCAGACTTTTTCCTTTCTCCATGCACATCAAAAGTAGGTGGAGTCATGTGAAAATCCCCCACTCTGCTTCCACCCTCTTTAATGTGCTAACATTTAAAAAAATAAGCCAGCTGGCATCAGTTTTTCATATAATATTCAACTTGTCCTTATTTCTACCACTTGTTGTTATTTACTAAGTAAGGGTACAAATGACCTTTGTAACAGATAGTTATTCTCTTAATGAAATTTGTTGCGGCAGATTGTCTTTGTGTCCAAACGCACATATATATTTTAGTATCATTGCTCAACTTAATACTGTATACACTGCAGAAATAAGACCAATGAATAAAGCAGACTGATGTTCTTTCTGTTTTATTGCTTTGTTTACACATGAAACGAATCATCTGCAGCTTAAACTGCGATCAAATGATGTTAGGAACAACCAACAGACCAAGTGCCCATATTAAAGAACTAAGTAGGAACATCTTTGCGTTTGTCTGTGAGTTGAGGACTCTGCACGCAGTTCCTCAGTTGGAAGCCAGATACAACATTGGCCAGTTTGGAAACTTTAGGAGGAGAAGGCATGGTGATGGAACGCTTGAGATAGCAGCGGCGCCTAGAACACAAGATCAACATCAGCATCTTTAAATACGCACCATAGATACATATGTCATAATTTATAAAGAGGGGCTGCATTGGTGTGTGATCAATGATCAAGTTAAATGTTTTATAATTGTTGGAACAATTTTATGACAAAAAAAAAGGAAAGTATTTGTGTTAATGCAGGTTTGCATGCATGCATGAAGAAGAATGTACCTGTAAACGCTGTCGAAGAAGGTTGTTTGGACATAGGTGTAGAACTGGCAGTTAGGATTCTCACTACAGGTCCTCTGACAAGTGTCTGCGTCGTCCATCAGCTCGAAGCCAATGTCATTACCTCGGAAATCTACTCCTTCAAGAGCGGCCCTAACCCAGCCTGGAAGCAGAGAGGAACAAGGTTAGACTGCTGGCTAAACTACAGAACTACTTCACCAACAACAAACTGAAAGGATAGATAGATAAAGTTGCTGAATGATTCCAGTTTTTGTTTAAGATCGCTTTATAACGAAATATAAAATAAGAGTTTATAGCTTATCTATACATGCACTCTTAGAGGAAATATTTGTGTTGATTAATAATACATACTGTCATCCAGCTGACAGAAGCGTGCTGGTATTCCAGATGTCACTCCTCCTTTAGCTACGGGCACCATTTCATTTTTGTTGTTCTTCAGGTAACATTTGAAGTTGTTACTGGAAAAAAAGGAAGAAGAAACGAAAATGAATAAAAGTATGTCTATATTCTGAGATACAAGAAGAGATCAGACTCTGACATCGGGACAGTTAAGATACTGTCAGGTAAGTTACTGGAACAATGAATAGGCTAATACAATTCTGTTTTGACTACCTGACAAAAGAGAAGAAGGTGCAGGCTGGATGAGCAGAGCAGAGGCTCTGACAGTGTTCAGAGGACGCGGCTAGAAGATCCACGATGTCATTTCCTGGGATGTCTTTGTTTGGAAAAAGCTTACCCTGACATGCTGCACAAAACATGGGTAACACAGTAAGAAAGCATGCACAAACAATCTGCAGAGTTTATTCACAGTGCTTCTGCTATGACTGTTTGTGTACCTGGTTTAAAGTCTTGAGTTATTTGTGCTTTGTAGGTGAATCCAGATACCACACCAGCTTTTCTTTCAATTATAGGAAGTATTGGTGCTGCCCAGCTGAATTTAAGGTGGCACTTGTACCTAAAACAGAACAAGAAATTGCATAGTTAGGGAATTGGAGAGCCAAAGTCCGCACCCTGGTGGTGCCAGAGCAAAGCTTCACTCTCAGTGTTTGAATTAAACCAACTGTGTGTTACAACTTGTGGGAGAGGATAAAATGACAATTTGATTTAAACAGCAGTGAAACATTTCACCTGATCTTCTCTGGTGTAAAGACGTCATTTACAAAAGTAAAGAACTGACAGGCAGGGTCCTGTGTGCAGGCTCTCTGACACTCCTCATAGTCGGCTGTGAACAAGCTTTGGTAGTCTGCCCCGTATAAGTCCACGCCATGGTACACCTTAGGCAGACAGGGCTCTGGCAGACAGAGAGAGTAAAGGAGAGTGTGGTGATGGATCAATCATTAACAGTGAAGGGAACATAAGCTTAGAAATGTAATAGATTACAGATTACTAGTTACCCTGTTGATTACTGTTCTAACAAATGTTTTAAACTGGTTAATAAAGCTATAAGTCTTGATCACATAAACCTCACATCAGCACTCAACACTGATTACTGTCAAACTTAAATTAAAGGTTTTTAAATTTAACTTGAATTAAGATTTGAACAGAGCAACAGCATGAATGTTGTATTCTTCATTTTTTACTCTTATTTGTT
Source organism: Anoplopoma fimbria (assembly GCF_027596085.1). Taxonomy (NCBI): domain Eukaryota; kingdom Metazoa; phylum Chordata; class Actinopteri; order Perciformes; family Anoplopomatidae; genus Anoplopoma; species Anoplopoma fimbria. Next base: position 16,469,487 of record NC_072458.1, read on the forward strand.
TACTTTTTACCATATTTTATTGTGTATTTTCATATTTCTATTTTTAAATTATGTCTTTAGTATTGCACTGTGTTTTGTTATTTACTGTACGCACCAATAATCACCTAGTCAAATTCCTTGTATGTGTAACGTACTTGGCAAAAGACAGCTTCTGATTCTGATTTTGATTACTTAGTGTAATTTAATCACATATTTTTTGTTTGTGTTTTTCTAAGTAACTGTAACTGATTACAAATACTCTTATTTTGTTATTAAATTAGGTAACCCTGTTACTTGTTAGTTACCTCCCAAATTGCAAATTAAGTAATGCTTTTCATAATGGTTTAAAGTACGTATGAGCTTACGTGGTTCTGTGCTGCAGGGTTTGAGTGAAAATCCAGAGGTGACGCCCAGTAGAGGAGTCCGAACATTGGGCCGTCCAGAGGGAGTGGTCTTTAGGTAGCAGTAGAAGTGCCTGCAGAGAGAGGCAGATGTTTGTGTGTTTGTGTGTGTGTGTGTGTGTGTGTGTGTGTGTGTGTGTGTGTGTGTGTGTGTGTGTGTGTGTGTGTGTGTGTGTGTGTGTGTGTGTCTGACTTCATCAGTGTGAAGGATTTAGTGGCATCTAGTGGTAATGTTGCAGATTGCAGCCAACTGCACACCCCTTAGATCTACCCTCCCTTCTAAGCATGTCGTGGAACAGCGGTGGCCTTTAGGTAACGTAAAAACACAAAAGGCCATCTGTAAACACCATGATTCTTTGTTTCAGGTCATTATACACAAATTAAAACAAAGTAATGAATATCATATTTTGTTTCTGCCACTAGATTATCCTACACACCCTTAAAAACTTAAAAACAAACACAAAAAAACAAGACGGTCACAGTTGCAGCGAACAAATCTACAAATAGAAAGTCTCTAAATAACATAAAAAGCAAATATAACCCTTTTTAAGGATAAGGTCTCTAATTCTACGGCTGCGAAAGTTATAAGATAATAAATTGCTTGTTTTCTTTTGACTTCTGTTACTGTATGGTAGCTCTAAATAAAAAAAGAAACACTTAAAATAGTTCATTTCTTGTGACAGTAGGTTGGAGTTCGTTTTCATGACCCAGCTCTCTGATCTATCAAAGTCCAAAGTGTATTTTCACCGTCCTGTTTTCTGAAAAATAAACAAGTATTTCTTTCTTATTTCAATTCACGGGTGCACTGCTTGGTTTGTACCTATTGTCTCTGGTCCAGTCAGCTCGAACAAAGGTAAAGAACAAACAGGAGGGGTGCTGGGTGCAAATTTGCTGACAGTGATCGGCGTCGGGAGAGTAGACGGATCTGATGTCTGTTCCAGGGAAATCTATATTCTCCAGAAGCTGCTGATTACATTCTAAATAAATGGAAAAAGAACAAACTTTTACAAGTACAAATACACACATATCCAATACATCCTACTACATAAAAGTGATGTAATTACAATACTCAATGTGTGTATTACCTTGACTAAAGGAGAGGCTGCAGATAGACAGCAGAACCACAAAACTCAAATGTGTTTCCATCTTCTCAGCTCTGAGGACAGTGAGGATTCTTGAAACACAACTCTTCATCCATCAATTTATATGGCCGTCATATACGGGCTTTGACCCTCAGGTTTATTGACTTTTTCAAAGTCCAGATAAAAAAAACATTTGGATGTTCAAGATATTGGAACATTCCGGGAACTGTTTAAAATGGGATAAAAAAAATATTTTTTTTATGTCCATACATAAAAAAAAAAAGAAGCCAGCTGGCATCAGTTTTTCATATAATATTCAACTTGTCCTTATTTCTACCACTTGTTGTTACGTACTAAGTAAGGGTACAAATGACCTTTGTAACAGATAGTTATTCTCTCTCACAAATTTGTGCGGTAGATTGTCTTGGTGTCCAAACACACCAATATATCTTAGTATCATTCTCAACTTAAAACTATATACTCTTAAAAACGTATTTATCTTACAAGTGGGCGGAAATAAGACCAATGAATAAAGCAGACTGATGTTCTTTCTGTTTTATTGCTTTGTTTATACACAAAAACAATCATCTGCAGCTTAAACTGCGATCAAATGATGTTAGGAACAACCAACAGACCAAGTGCCCATATTAAAGAACTAAGCAGCAACATCTTTGTGTTTGTCTGTGAGTTGAGGACTCTACACGCAGTTCCTCAGTTGGAAGCCAGATACAACATTGGCCAGTTTGGAAACTTTAGGAGGAGAAGGCATGGTGATGGAACGCTTGAGATAGCAGCGGCGCCTAGAACACAAGATCAACATCAGCATCTTTAAATACGCACCATAGATACATATGTCATAATTTATAAAGAGGGGCTGCATTGGTGTGTGATCGATGATCAAGTTAAATGTTTTCTAATTGTTGGAACAATTTTATGACAAAAAAAAGGAAAGTATTTGTGTTAATGCAGGTTTGTAGAATGTACCTGTAAACGCTGTCAGGGAAGGTTGCTTGGGCATAAGTGTAGAACTGGCAGTTAGGATTCTCACTACAGGTCCTCTGACAAGTGTCTGCGTCGTCCATCAGCTCGAAGCCAATGTCATTACCTCGGAAATCTACTCCTTCAAGAGCGGCCCTAACCCAGCCTGGAAGCAGAGAGGAACAAGGTTAGACTGCTGGCTAAACTACAGAACTACTTCACCAACAACAAACTGAAAGGATAGCTAGATAAAGTTGCTGAATGATTCCAGTTTTTGTTTAAGATCGCTTTATAACGAAATATAAAATAAGAGTTTATAGCTTATCTATACATGCACTCTTCGAGGAAAAATTTGTGTTGATTAATAATACATACTGTCATCCAGCTGACAGAAGCGTGCTGGTATTCCAGATGTCACTCCTCCTTTAGCTACGGGCACCATTTCATTTTTGTTGTTCTTCAGGTAACATTTGAAGTTGTTACTGGAAAAAAAAGGAAGAAGAAACGAAAATGAATAAAAGTATGTCTATATTCTGAGATACAAGAAGAGATCAGACTCTGACAGCGGGACAGTTAAGATACTGTGAGGTAAGTTACTGGAACAATGAATAGGCTAATACAATTCTGTTTTGACTACCTGACAAAAGAGAAGAAGGTGCAGGCTGGATGAGCAGAGCAGAGGCTCTGACAGTGTTCAGAGGACGCGGCTAGAAGTTCCACGATGTCATTTCCTGGGATGTCTTTGTTTGGAAAAAGCTTACCCTGACATGCTGCACAAAACATGGGTAACACAGTAAGAAAGCATGCACAAACAATCTGCAGAGTTTATTCACAGTGCTTCTGCTATGACTGTTTGTGTACCTGGTTTAAAGTCTTGAGTTATTTGTGCTTTGTAGGTGAATCCAGATACCACACCAGCTTTTCTTTCAATTATAGGAAGTATTGGTGCTGCCCAGCTGAATTTAAGGTGGCACTTGTACCTAAAACAGAACAAGAAATTGCATAGTTACGGAATTGGAGAGCCAAAGTCCGCACCCTGGTGGTGCCAGAGCAAAGCTTCACTCTCAGTGTTTGAATTAAACCAGCTGTGTGTTACAACTTGTGGGAGAGGATAGAATGATGATTTAAACAGCAGTGAAACATTTCACCTGATCTTCTCTGGTGTAAAGACCTCATTTACAAAAGTAAAGAACTGACAGGCAGGGTCCTGTGTGCAGGCTCTCTGACACTCCGCATCGTCGGCTGTGAACAAGGTTTGGTAGTCCGCCCCTAGGAAGTCCACGTCATGGTACACCTTAGGCAGACAGGGCTCTGGCAGACAGAGAGAGTAAAGGAGAGTGTGGTCATGGATCAATAATTAACAGTGAAGGGAACATAAGCTTAGAAATGTAATAGATTACAGATTACTAGTTACCCTGTTAACTTGATTACTGTTCTAACAAATTACTGTTATTTACTGTACGCACTAATAATCACCTAGTCAAATTCCTTGTATGTGAAACTTACTTGGCAAAAGACAGCTTCTGACTCTGATTCTGATTTTGATTACTTAGTGTAACTTAATCACGTACTATTGTTTGTGTTTTTCTCAGTAACTGATTACAAATACTCTCATTTTGAAATCGAATTATGTAACCCTGTTACTTGATAGTTACCCCCCAAAATTGCAAATTAAGTAATGCTTTTCATAATGGTTTAAAGTACGTATGAGCTTACGTGGTTCTGTGCTGCAGGGTTTGAGTGAAAATCCAGAGGTGACGCCCTCCAGAGGAGTCTGAACATTGGGCAGTCCAGAGGGAGTGGTCTTTAGGTAGCACTGGAAGTGCCTGCAGAGAGAGGCAGATGTTTTTTTGTTATCTGTGTGTGTGTGTGTGTGTGTGTGTGTGTGTGTGTGTGTGTGTGTGTGTGTGTGTGTGTGTGTGTGTGTGTGTGTGTGCGTGCGTGTGTGTGTGTGTGTGTGTATTTGACTTCATCAGTGTGATGGATTTAGTGGCATCTAGTGGTAAGGTTGTAGATTGCAACCAACTGCACACCCCTTAGATCTACCCTCCCTTCTAAGCACGTCGGAGAACTGCGGTGGCCTTTAGGTAACGTAAAAACACAAAAGGCCATCTGTAGAGACTCCTTTACGAGTACCCGCTCTCTATGCAGATATAAACGGCTCATTCTAAGGTCCCGAAAACACCAAGATTCTTTGTTTCAGGTCATTATACACAAATGAAAACATAGTAATGAATATCATATTGTGTTTCTGCTAATAGATTATCCTACACACCTTTTAAAAATTAAAAATTAAAAAATTAAAAAAACGAAGAAGAAAGTGCATGGTCACAGTGGCAGTGAAAACAAATCGACACATAGTAAAGCCTCTAAATAACATAAAAAGCTAATACAGCCGTTTTAAAAGATATTATCTCAAATCAACGGTTGCGAAAGAGATAAGATAATAAACTGCTTGTTTTCTTTTGACTTCTGGTACTCTATGGTAGCTCTGAATAAAAAAACAAACACTTAAAATAGTTCATTTCTTGTGGCAGTAGGTTGGAGTTCGTTTTCATGGCCCAGCTCTCTAATTTTCTAAGTCCAAAGTGTATTTTCACCGTCCTGTTTTCTGAAATAAAACAAGTATTTCTTTCTTATTTCAATTCACGGGTGCACTGCTTGGTTTGTACCTATTGTCTCTGGTCCAGTCAGCTCGAACAAAGGTAAAGAACAAACAGGAGGGGTGCTGGGTGCAAATTTGCTGACAGTGATCGGCGTCGGGAGAGTAGACGGATCTGATGTCTGTTCCAGGGAAATCTATATTCTCCAGAAGCTGTTGATTACATTCTAAATAAATGGAAAAAGAACAAACTTTTACTCGTACAAATACACACATATCCAATACATCCTACTACATAAAAGTGATGAAATTACAATACTCAATGTGTGTATTACCTTGACTAAAGGAGAGGCTGCAGATAGACAGCAGAACCACAAAACTCAAATGTGTTTCCATCTTCTCAGCTCTGAGGACAGTGAGGATTCTTGAAACACAACTGTTCATCCATCAATTTATATGGCCGTCATATACGGGCTTTGACCCTCAGGTTTATTGACTTTTTCAAAGTCCAGATAAAAAAAACATTTGGATGTTCAAGATATTGGAACATTCCGGGAACTGTTTAAAATGGGATAAAAAAAAATATTTTTTTATGTGCATACATTACTAAAAGAATAAGCCAGCTGGCATCAGTTTTTCATATAATATTCAACTTGTTTGGCAAAAGACAGCTTCTGATTCTGATTCTGATTTTGATTACTTAGTGTAATTTAATGACGTATTTTTGTTTGTTTTTTTCTCACTAAGTGTAACTGATTACAAATACTCTCATTTTGAAATCGAATTAGGTAACCCTGTTACTTGATAGTTACCCCCCAAAATTGCAACATTAAGTAATGTTTTTCAAAATGGTTTAAAGTACGTATGAGCTTACGTGGTTCTGTGCTGCAGGGTTTGAGTGAAAATCCAGAGGTGACGCCCAGTAGAGGAGTCCGAATATTGGGCTGTCCAGAGGCTAATTATGCCTCTTTCAGTGCTCTTTAGGTAGCAGTTCAGAAGTGCCTGCAGAGAGAGCATTCTGCAGATGTTTGTGTGTTTGTGTTACGTGTCTGAAGCTGTGAAACATTATCTTAAGGAGGACTTTCCGTGTTATTTTTGTACTGTATTTATATTATATATATATACATATTATACTATTATATGTTAATAAAAGGAAGTGTGATTCAGAAACTGCCGTGTGACAGTGTGTGTGTGAACAGATGTGACCTGCAATATTCAGCTGTTTATTATTTTAGCCCCACCCTTTGATAGCTACTTTCAAATTACTTGACAAAAAATTACATCGTGAGAAAAGTGGATTCTGTAAAACCTCGTGTGGACTCGCCTGTGGTCAAAGATTATTACTGCAACCAGTCCGGAAACCCGGAACTAACTGACTTCATCAGTGTGAAGGATTTAGTGGCATCTAGTGGTAATGTGGCAGATTGCAGCCAACTGCACACCCTTTAGATCTACCCTCCCTTCTAAGCATGTCGTGGAACTGCGGTGGCCTTCAGGTAACGTAAAAACACAAAAGGCCATCTGTAAACACCATGATTCTTTGTTTCAGGTCATTATACACAAATTAAAACAAATTAATGAATATCATATTTTGTTTCTGCCACTAGATTATCCTACACACCCTTAAAAACTGAAAAACAAACAAAAAAAACAAGACGGTCACAGTTGCAGCGAACAAATCTCCAAATAGTAAGGATTTAAATTACATAAAAAGCAAATATAACCCTTTTAAAGATAAGGTCTCTAATTCTACGGTTGCGAAAGAGATAAGATAATAAATTGCTTGTTTTCTTTTGACTTCTGGTACTCTATGGTAGCTCTAAATAAAAAAAAGAAACACTTAAAAGTTTATTTCTTGTGACAGTAGGTTGGAGTTCGTTTTCATGGCCCAGCTCTCTAATTTTCTAAGTCCAAAGTGTATTTTCACCGTCCTGTTTTCTGAAATAAAACAGGATGTGAGTGCGCTGCTTTGTTTGTGCCTATCGTCTCTGGTCCAGTCAGCTCGAATAAAGGTAAAGAACAAACAGGAGGGGTGCTGGGTGCAAATTTGCTGACAGTGATCGACGTCGGGAGAGTAGACGAATCTGATGTCTGTTCCAGGGAAATCTATATTCTCCAGAAGCTGTTGATTACATTCTAAATAAATGGAAAAAGAACAAACTTTTACACGTACAAATACACACATATCCAATACATCCTACTACATATAAGTGATGAAATTACAATACACAATGTGTGTATTACCTTGACTAAAGGAGAGGCTGCAGATAGACAGCAGAACCACAAAACTCAAATGTGTTTCCATCTTCTCAGCTCTGAGGACAGTGAGGATTCTTGAAACACAACTGTTCATCCATCAATTTATATGGCAGTCCCATACGGGTTTTGACCCTCAGGTTTATTGACTTTTTAAAAGTCCAGAAAAAACTAAAACATGTGTATGTTCAAGACATTGGAACAGTGTTGAAACTGTTTACTTTTGCTCTGCTGACCTATTTAAAATGGGATTTCACAGTTGCTGTCGTTTTTCTGGCATGCTGCATCCTGTCATTGCATCATATTTTTGGAGGTCTGATCTGTCACCTAGAATGATAATGTTTTAATTTGCTTTGTTTCCATGGTGAGGGATCTTAACCCAGACTCTGATTTGAGAAATGTTTCCTTGTGGTCTTAGTATGAAAACACTGTAAAGTTCAAGTTCATGGCCTATTTTTGTGCATTATGTTGCCACCTTTTGGACATAGAGTATGACAGGAAAGTTGCAAGCTCAAGGAGGCAAACTGCTACAAACCAAACAATAAGAGAAGGGAAGGTTTGTTATGTCAGCGGCATTGGTTGCCAGAACTTCAAGCCTCCTGTGAGAGACAAGTTTTGAAGAGTATGTTCAAATACGTTGCCGTAGAAGCCTCTAGTTATATTCTTGTACCATTGCTCCCCGTTACACAGACCTACACTAAAATTGAAATACACAAGCATGCAAAGTTGAAAAGCCAATGTTTATTGTTTTTGTTTACAGCACGAAAAATAATAAATCTGCAGTTTAAGGAAGCAAAATGATGTCAGGGAATTCATAACCACAGCAAATGCATATTCCTTAAAAAGTGCAGCCAGCTAGAGAAGTGCAATGCAAGGAGTGGTTACATATCACACAACAGGAACAGTTCCAGTGTGTCGGCTGAAGTGCGTCTGAATCTCAGAGGTCTTTGAGCATTTCTGATCCCTCATGGGCCTCCTGCCAGGTAGGGGGCCAGGAGGTTTGGATGCTTGGTCTTTTCTTCAGACAGTTATAGTAGGCCGCCAGTTTAGGGTAACGCTCTTCACTTAACCTGAAGAAAGGAGAAAAGTTGATGAGAACTTACAATTACAAATGAGTTGCTGTTTTGTATAAGATCATGTATTTGTCAATCATGTTAAAGACATTTTCAGTGATTTAATCCACGTACCCATAATGGAAGACATAAGCGATGCTTGGATAAACAGCCACATCAGCCAGTGAAAAGGTCTTTCCTGCCATGAAACCGCATTTCTGGAAGACAAATAAAAAGAGTTAGGGCACCTCCATGTGGCAATCAAGACAAATGTCAGCTGTACGGCTGCATTCATTTGCCATTATCCCCGTTAACAATTCTAATGTACATTAATGATAGCCATATTGGCTGGCCATACAGTAACTAGCTTTAAAAAAAAAAAAAAACAGTATCGGACATTGCAAAAACTTTGCTCCACTTATTAAATGCATAAATTAATAATAAATAAGTACGATGACACTTTCATGCAGAGAGTTAGATGAGAAGATCGATACCACCTTATATCTATCCCTTAACCAATTACTAATGTCAGCAGCCACTTAGCTTAGCTGAAAAAAGAAAAAAGCCCGGAAAATTCTGGCACTTTTTGGCAAGAGCCAAGCAGTTTCCAACCAGCTCCTCTAAAGATCACTGAGCCCTGAAGTTAGTACAATGGTATTTTACTATTGGTTTTGCATTTTTTCATCCACACCCAAACCGTGTTTTAGTTCCATGAAAACAGAGCTTTTGTAAAACTCCAGCCAGTGTGAAGATTTCCAGAAACTAGGTTTTCAGTGTTGATGTGTAGACAGGGTGTGCACCGCCATCGCCTTTTTGAGGCGTCACTAATGAGGCGGCAAGTCGTGCAAGGGTGGCATCAATACATCCATGAACGGCGGACGTGACTAAATAACCCAACAGGACTTTTTACATACAGTTACTCTTATTTCCACTATACTGAGGAACAGAGGTGTCAGAATGCGCTATAGATTCCAGCACGGCAACATCAACGGTGTTTGTGTTCCAACCTGCCCACTGGCCTTGAAAGCGCTTTAATTGTGTTTTAAACTGGACAGAGATTGTGTGGTGGCAAACAGTGATTGTTAGGACAGAGGCAAAATGCTGTTGACAAAAATACCTGTGTATGTGTGGACTACGCCTAATTAGCATGTTATATTGTTTTTGTTTAAAATCATCTAGTTGGTGGTTATGTTATTCCTGGTAAGTCACCTCAAGTAAAACCACAACTGGCCATTTTCTTGCTACTGCAGTTTTTGTTTAAGGATTTCAAATCAATAAATTACAGAAGATTGCGTCTGTAATTTAAATTACAGAAGATTGCTTCTGTAATTTATTACAATCTGCCAGCAGATTGTGTGAAAGAGATAGCCTTGCTCTGTAAAAGCACAACGTCTGATTTTACTAAAGATTAAACAAGCAGGATTTACAGTGTTGTTATTGAGCTTTAGAGGTGGCAGTAGGTGAACTTTGTTAGCTGTAAAGAGCCAGGGTAGCCGTTTACCAATGTTTGACCTAAGCCAACCATCTTCAGGTGGTAACTTTATATTTACTATTCATACTCGAATGCTATCAGTCTTCAAATCAAACTATCAGAACAAAAGCGAATGAGGGCATCTTCAAAAATGCTGCTGCTCTTACAGAACAGCATTCCGTGCAGCCGACATTGAGCGTTTCTTACCTATTTAATATCCTTCTTCTACAGCTCTGTATTTTATATTTCAGGTTAAGCTAGTTTTTTTATAATCTTCAGGTTTACCTTATCCATGTATGTCTCCCACAACTTGACCTCAGCAGTGAGAGCCTCCCTATTTCTCTTCACAGCGGAGTCATGTCTCTCTCCTTCCGGGACCTTCCAGTTGTAGTAGATAACATCCGCTGAATAATGTAAAAAACAAACAAACAGGCGGTCAGTCGTGATGGATGCTATCAAGCAAATCTATCCACTCGCAGAAGGCTACAACATCCACTCCCACATTGTGCTTGGACTAATTATTTTCATTTCCCTGGGCGTAGACATGATTACGCAACATCAGCTTCAAACTGAAGACAGTAACAGTAACTCAAATAAAGTTTGAAGCAGCCTCCTTAGAAAAATACTATGTACACTAAACTGTATTTCTGAATCAGCACAAGTTGAGAGAATGTCACCCTCTTCTTCTTTTTTTTTGCACCCCTCCCCAAAAATTGAAGAACCCTGTCTCATGACTTGGGCCTTAAAATGGAAGCTAGTCTGAACATGTGACCCTTTTGTGGGATTAGAATGAACTTTCACTAACTCTTTTAAGGGTTGCACCAAATAGACACAGTGCATGGAGTGTGTTTCAGGTTCCTTGGGGGGGTTGACTGAAGACATAAAGTCTCAGAGGTTTAAAAAGGAGGCAGTTGCGTAGTTTGTTGCCAAGCGCAATCTAGTTCAAAGTCCCCCAAGGCCTCTAAATGACAACAACATCAGCTAGGTCATCAAGTTATTATTATTGAGATAAAAAGCTGTAGTTGCCTGGTTAGGCTTTAATAACTAAAAGTGGCTCAACTGTAAGTGATTTATTAGTATCAAGATGCAGGATTTACAGGGTCAACAGCTACGTATTGGTTTGTAAAAACAGCAGTGAAATACTTTGCATGTCAGGAATTAACATACCCATTTTCTGGTTGAGTGTGAGACCCTCAAACATGCGCTGGTACATCATCGCTTGCTCTGCTGGGCAGTCAGGGATCAGCTTGCTCCCCTGGGACTTGAACTGGCTCTGTTGTTGGGGTGAAACAGAGCAACCATTGTGAACAGCTGCATGGTGATCCGGTTTCTTTTCCTCTGGAGGTGTAGGGTGTCTGGTGTCTATGAGGCATTGTTATACACACACACACACAACCATATACCTTTGGTGGTATATGGCTGCATACAATTTTAATAGGGGGCCAAGTTCTTACCTCCAGGTACAAGCAGGCACCGTAGGACTCATTCAGGACATAGTCTTTGTGTTTGAAGGCAGGAAGCTTTAAGAAAGACAGAGAGGGATGCAAATGTCAGGCAACATTGTTATTCAAAATGAATGTGTGCATATAAAAAGGGGGGAATAAACAAACAGATTGATACTATAAAAAGATTTGCATTATATCTTGGCAATGTTGAAAGTGGATTTACCTGTCCCCTGGGATTCATGGCCATGACCTCCGCGGACTTGTGCTCCCCCTTTTGAAAGGAGAGCAGTTTCTGGTTGTAGCCCTGCAGGTTCTTCTCCTCCAGAGCGATCATGACCCTCCAGCAGGGAGGAGAGCCGGAGCCCCACAGCAGAGTCATGTCCTTGGCCATGTTTTGGAGAGTTGAACCGCTGCACCTGGAAGTGGAAGCCTGGAGATCTGGGAGGATTGGTAAAGAGTGACTACTGAAGGTGTGAGGTGTCTGGTTATATAAGAAGCTCCAGCCTCTTTTGCGTCTGGATTGGTGGAATTAAGTCCCATCCCCTTTTTTTTTCTTTCTTTCTTTTTTTCCCTGTTGTCGCAACAGATCCGTGACTGAAGACGGTAGATAGGTAGATCACACCCTATCCACGCATGTTTAACCCCCCCTTTTTATTTTATTTTATAAATGTCTTCAATAAAGGTCACATGATGTCTTATTAGAAGCAAGTGTGTTTCAGTTATTGCATTGAACTAATTCAATGTGAATTATTCCTCCAGCTGCATAGATCCGCAGGCATTACCGAAGTCACACATGTGGAGGAGAGAAGTATCTTGCTTTGCATATACTCTTTGATCTTGGCAACGCAGACAATGGAATGAGAAAAATAAAATAAAATAAACGCTGAAATAAGATGGAAAAAAAGTGCACTAAACCTGTATATTCATTTATTATAATAACAACAACCTGTAATTGTAATTTAAAACCAGCTTATTACCTGAAGTTTGAACTTTACATTGAAATTTTACTATAACAACAAACTTGTAAGATATTATTCACAGATAATATCTGTGAATAATATCTTGGTTTATTGCTTTTAATTGTTACTATTCCTGCAGGGATTTACTTCACTATTTATTGGCACGTGTTTGCAGCATCCTGTAATTTGACTGTTGAAAACTCACAGTGACTCACCACTTTTCACTCAACCCTGCACACACTGAGAAAACCAGCTCAGGCAGTTGAAAGTAAACAAATGAGTTGAGACTGAATGTAATCGACACCAGCCGTCTTATTTATCCTTAATAGAGCATGACATCATCCGTTTTTACATTGTTTTCATATCCTTGTAGTTTTTGTGTGCCTCTTTCTCTGAGTTGATCTTTAAACTCCAGACTTTGTGGACTTGAGTAGCTGCCAGTATCAGCTCTGGCATGTATTTTTAATACAGTTTGCAATGAATACCTCTGCTCTTCCAGTCTGCAGTTGCATTAAAAAGACAACTTGTTTCATGTTTATGCTGCAGAAATCACATGAAAAACATGTGGTTTCGCTGAAGCCTGCTCCCTCCAGCACTACATTAACCGGCTGACCAGTGTTATTTGAATCTTTTCTGAGAATTGTTTTTCGAAACCCCCTCCAAACCAATATACAAGTGACAGTAATGTAAATTAATGCTTTACTAATGCACCACTCGTACAGTATGATTCCTACACATTATAGAACGGTGATGACAAGAAAAAGAAGACAACTATTATTAGTTTAGTTCAGTTTTCTTTCCCTTCATTCTCCTTTTTTTCTCCTGTTTTTTGTATTTACTATAGGGAAATTAACTACTGTTCCACTGTCACCCAAGTTTCAGTGTATTCTGTCTCATTATTTTGCTGTCTGAAAGATAACTTTTCAAATGTTATCATTCCTATAGCATCAGTGCTCCATTTTCCAGAGTGGGTGTATTTAAAGCAATACAGTTCTTTATAATTAGTCTTTCTGATTTCTTTGAAAATCCTTGGCTGAAGTTTTTCTAAATGTCCCAGTATACATGGTTATGGTTTGACTGGCATGGCTATAATGGTGTGAATTATCCCTTTATTTGATATGCCAAACAAAAGATATTTAATGTTATTGCTGTCCCTCAACAGATGGAGCAAAGTTCCTTCAGCAGCATCCCATATTATACATTTACTAGCATCCCTTTTGCCCATTTTAGACGTGACGGGGTGTAATATAATCAGTTTTATTTTCGTAGTAATTTGCGTATAACAGAATGTAATGTACTGCAGAGCTTGTTTTTGAGTTTTTCCATTTATCAGTCCAGGAAATATCTTCCTTAACCTCTTTTTTTGTGGAGTGCTGTCAGGCCATGTAAAAGGTTTCTAAGTTACTGTTGAAACCACACGTCATCTATGGACATTGAGTCCATACTAATGAGTACTCTGAGTATAACGAATGTAATGTACTGCAGAGCTACCTCACCCATCTTCCTACACTTAACAGTGCCCACCCATTACTGCTAAGAGGACATAATTACGCAAACTTGTTTAAACTCTCCTTGATTGAGCTGCTGAGTAGCTGGTCTAACACAACATCCCAGGAAGAGCAACAATAAGAAATACTTTGAGTCCATTAAACAATCAGACCAAACCAGCTTGTGTCATTTATACAACTTAACTGTTAATGTATCAAATAAACTGAAATATTTGACCGAAAATGAATAATCAAGCTTATTATTATAGTATCTGGAGTGTCTACCAAACCACAAACTGGGAAAGGTGCGACCGTCTAAAAATAATGTTTTTTAAAAACATGAATGCATGCAAACATGCTCGCGTAGAAACCCGAAAAACAAGTATGAACCTGAAATTGAGCATAATATGTCTCCTTTAAGTATCCAATTTTTGGGATATTGTTCTCGGTGATTAAGTCATTAAAGGTTTTAAAACAACCCTTTCCTGTTGTTCGACAAAATGATCACAGTTTCTCCATATTTTAAGGCCTTCAGAGCATTCAGTCTAAAGAGAAGTGGTGTGCGACTACAGGCCTGGTGACATTCCACATCTTCATATCGGTTCATCTTCAGTCTAAAATTCAAATTCCAAAAACGTTGTCATCACCAGTGTGCAGGTCTGAGGGCGTGACGTGAGTGTGTGCAGTTTATCAGCTTCATTTTGCTTGAGCAGCATGACATAATCATGTCTTTTGACAAAGCATAGCATATTAAAAAGGGCGCCAAGCGACGGTGTTTACATTATACCTGATTCTGCTCGGTATGCATGACTTGCATTTAATGTGTTAGTCTGTATTTGTGCCCACAGTTGGTCAAGGCAAAACAGAATGGACTGCTCCCAGTAACCCACACTGTATAAATAAAGGATGAATTAATTAATGCAGCGAATGTTAAAGGCTGTGTCTAAATAATGAAGTTCTCTGATCTATAGACACACCAGCATATTTCAACCCCTGCATAGTTACATGAGGCCTTTTTTTGTTTCCAAAAGTAAAATCACATTTTAATATTTGGCCTAAAAAATCCACTACCTTGCTTTTATTTTGGAATATCATAAATTTGCTCTTGTAGGCTGCTTGTCAGTGTGTGATTATAAGATTTACCATTAATTAATTATCATGGAGAAGGGAACATGTGTCTGCACACTTTTCCAGCGTACTGGTTCACTTATGCACGAATGAGTCTAACTCTAAAACTATTAACAACTAACAAATAAGAAGACATGATACAAGATATGTTTCCATAGTTCTTACAGTTAACATATTCCTTGAAAGCTCCTATATGGGAACTTGAAAGGCCATTGAGATGCATTTAACAGTTTGTGTCTAAAAAAAAAAAGGGCCACAAGAAGAACAGGATGAATTTGCAAAAGTCTTCGAGTGCTGCTTTGAAGTAAAACAGTTAATGCTGCTCTACTCCTTGTAGAGCTGCAGGATCTGAACCCATGTTCATGTAAAACACCTAGCAGATGCACAAGCCTGTTTCTGTACTAAGAGTATTTAGACCAACAGGTCAGTACAGCTGCTGTGAAGGTCTGAAAGCACTTATATAATAAATACAATAAATACAATTTTGCATTTTATGTGAATTATCTTATCTCATACATGCAAAGTCATGCCAACACAGGGCATTTCATTTGCCTTTGTGCAGAGCAAACCACTTTTGGCACAGCCATTGAAACCATAAAACCACAGGGTCATTGTCAAGGACTCCACCTACCCTTTTCTATCTCTTTTTTTCCCCCCGGCTTGACTTTAACATTACCAGTTTATAGGGTACAATGCAATGTTGTGTTCAGCTACAATACAGTCAAAACTCTAATACAAGCCTTACTTAGCAGTAACATCTTGACTTTATTTGCTGCATGCTTTAGTTAAATTGTTTATCAGATATACTGGTTCAAAAATAAGTGCACATGCAAAGCCTAAAAGACATGTTCACAGTAATGGAGGTTATTTAGTACAAGAAAATAGGTTGAAACCTATTTAAAAAATAATCAAACAAAGAAAGAGTCAACACACATTCAATGCTGCTGTTATAATGGATTGTATGCATTTCTCAACAGACATGGATGCTAAGTATACATGCTGTGTATCTTGGCAACAAAAGCTGCCATGTCAACACCAACACAATTAGAAAGTTTGCCTCCAGCCTGTGCCTACTACTCTGCAATCATCACATGATGCAGTTTAATAAAGCCTGTGTTATCAAATGATTTCTTGGCAAAGCTTTGACAGAAAAAAGACTGACAGAAACCTTTTTACTAAATACTAAAGCTAGTTTGACAAGAAGCACATTTCTGTAGTTCTAACATGAACACCCAGATCTTACTGCTAATCTCAACACTTTCTTTCCTAGTTATTATCAGAAATAACAAAAAAAAAAAGCTTAATCCTATTTGACAAACTGAGAGCTGGAACTATATTGAACAAAAGCCAAAGCATGTTTATGAAAAACAAAACAGTACAGGCAGACTAGGCTGTGAAGTGTGTGCGTGGCTCTCAGGCGTCTTTGAGTGTGTCTTGTCCCTTCGGGTTCTCCAGCCAATGAGGAGGCCAGCTGGCTTTGATGCTGGGCCGATCCTTCAACAGAGCGTAATACTCTCCCAGTTTAGGGTAACGCTCTGCAGACAACCTAAAGATAAAGAAGGTAGGAGACATTTGAACAACCATGTCAAGACACATGTCACTTAATCTGTTTGTTTGACTTGTTTGAAAATTGCAGAAAAAAAAAAAAGAAATCCTCCTACTTACCCAAATCTGAAAAGAGTAGCGATAGTTGGAAAGACGATCACTTCTGCCAGAGAGAAGGACGGTCCTGCCAGGTGAGAGCCCGAGCCCAGCTTGAAAGAAAGAAGTGAAAAATAAAGCTATGTTCGAATGTGCCAATGCATATTTGTGTTTGTGTGTTTGTACTGTAAATACACACTACCTTCTGCAGGTAACCCTCCCAGAGCTTGATCTCAGTGGTAAGAGCTTCCATGTTTCTCTTTAGAGCTGAGTCATGCCTCTCTTCTTCAGGGACAAACCAGTTATAGTAGATAACTGTATCTAGAAAACACACACATATATATATGTTCACTGGATGTATATTGTTATTTATTTGGTGTAAGTATAGAATTTCAATCATCTGTAATTTATTATTTAAAGATAAAGCTACATTATTTCTTTCTTACTATGAATATATGCTACAGTATGAAAAGCCAAAAGCTGGGTACTAGATAATTGCAAATATTGCTCAACAGGAAAAACTATTTTTAACCACGGCTAAACACATATTTATTGAAGTGAGTAATTCAGGCACCGGGTCAATGTATTGGACTCAAAAATGAAAGATGTGCCCATGTTCACAGTAATAGTTAAACATGTCACACAATATTAATCTTGGCCTTTTAATGGGATTTGATGACAATAGCCTTCAATTTTTTCTTTACCATAACTGCCAGAAACTCCATGCTGTGTCTGTTTTGAAAAAGGGGATTTTTAAGGGATTTATATTCATTCCTTACTGAGTTTATCGTAGAAGGAGAGACCCTCAAACATGCGTTGGTACATCAGTGCTTGTTCAGCAGGGCTGTCTGGGATCAGTTTAGTTCCCTGAGACTTGAACTGACTCTGCCATTAAGAGAGAACAGAAACACACAGTTGATGTCACACTTCATAACATTTGATTTCGTGTTTAGAACGTGATGGACAGGCTCCACTCACCTCCAGGTAGAAACAGGCTGCGTAGGATTCATTCACGATGATGTCACCATGTTTGAAAGAGGGAAGCTTAAAAAAAAAAAAAAAAATCAAACAGGATGTAATGTGAGAGACTATACAAAAGGTAATAAATAACTGCTCCCAACGTTATCACCATATCCTACCCTGTGTGAATGTTACATCTGCTCGGAGCTAAATATAACAACCTGTAGCACAAAGGGACTCTGGGAACAGAAACCCAACAACCAAACATGGAGATTACACTTCAATTAAGAATTATGTGCGTGTTTGGTGTTTGACTTTATTGTTATTGTGTTATTTACTGTCAATTAAATCTTTTGTTTTGTTTACTTGTTTAATACATGGCTCATGAAAATGCTTAGTCATTGCATATGCTTAGTCATTGCATATTCACTATTGTGCCTTTGCATGAAAGGCACTTTACAAACTGGTCACGTGGGTGTGTCATTTAATTCGACTCACCCACGTGACCAGTCTGCAGCCTATACATGTGTTTTTATGGGTCAAAAAAATAATTTGATAAGGTTTTAAATGAAGTTAGGCGTCACCTTGCATAACATACAACACAATGGTGGAGATAGTGCAACTAAATATCTTATTTGGGGATTAAATGTTAAAGGTTAGTTAATACAAGTGGTCTAACCTTTTATTTACTATTTTTTAAGATTCTCCATACCTGTCCCCTTGGATTAATATCTAACACCTCCTGGGACTTGTGCTCCATTTTCTCAAAGGAGAGCAGTTTCTGGTTGTAGCCCTGCAGGTTCTTCTCCTCCAGAGCGATCATGACCCTCCAGCAGGGAGGAGAGCCGGAGCCCCACAGCAGAGTCATGTCCTGGGCCATGGTGTTGTAGGTTTACCGGCCTGGAAGCCTGTCACTGCTGACACGGTACCGTACGCGTTCAGACGAGATAATAAATGCGCACTAGAAAAAAGGAATGTGTTGTTACTCTTTCCACGGTTAAAAGGGATCTCATGCTTTAATGGAAGCGTCTGTCGCTCCTTACTGGTTAGGAGGAGGTATTACAAGGTATATTCGGTCCAATCATTTCCCTTCATAGCTTTTATCTTGGTCCCATTTGGATAAATGATACATAAAAAAAAGTTACAATCAGTAAATCAATAAAGAGTTTATTTCAAAATAATAGTTTTATTGTTTATTTTTTTTGGCAGATTAACTAATTCACAGTAATAAAATAATGAAGGCAAAATGTACAGTAGCAGTCAAAAGTTTGGACACACCTTCTCATTCAACTACTTTGTAGAATGTAAAATATAAAACATATTCTGGTTTGTTGAGCATTTGTTTGTTTACCACATAATTCCATATGTGTTCCTTCATAGTTTGGATGTCTTCAATATTAATCTACAATGTCGAAAAAAAATAAAAATAAAAAATCCAAAAAAAAACTGTATGTGTTTCAGAGATCCTTGAGGATGTCAAAACCTTGTGGACTGGCCAGCCAGTGTGGAGGCCAGCTGGCTTTAATGCTGGGTCTGTCCTTCAACAGGCTGTAATATTTGGCCAGTTTGGGGTAACGTCCAACAGAGAGCCTGAAGAGAAGAGACAAGTTTATAATTCCACTGACAAACGAAGCGGCCTGGGCAAATGTTTCTATAAAGTACTGAACACTGACGCCTTACCCAAAACGAAACGCATAAGCTATGTTTGGGAAGACGATCACATCGGCCAAAGAGAAGGCCCCCGCCAGGTATGAGCCTGCAGCCACCTTGATGAAGAAATCACATGCAGGAAACACTGCTGTCAGCATAGTGTTTTTACATGTATGTGTGTGTGTGTGTGTGTGTGTGTGTGTGTGTGTGTGTGTGTGTGTGTGTGTGTGTGTGTGTGTGTGTGTGTGTGTGCGTGTGTGTGTGTGTGTGTGCGTGTGTGTGTGTGTGTGTGCGTGTGTGTGCTACCTTCTGCAAGTAATCCTCCCAGAGTTTGAGTTCAGTGGTCAGATCTGTCCTGTTTCTCTTTACAGCAGAATCATGTCTCTCCTCTTCAGGGACAACCCATTCATAGTAGATGACTGAATCTATGACGGATAATATAATATGAATATTACTGTAGTGTGTTCAGTGCTTCTGTGCATCGTGTCCTCTTCACTCTGTGTTAGTATCCGTGGGAGGGTGTGTGTCTCTTACTGAGTTTATCAGTGAAGGCGAGACCCTCCATCATGCGTTGGTACATCAGTGCCTGTTCTGCAGGATTGTCAGGGATCAGCTTGTTGCCCTGACACTTGAACTGATTCTATCACAAGCAAAGAAATATGAAACATAGAGATCAGGCCTGTTTTTCAGTATAATGCTCAAAATATTCCATATTTAGTTTTTACACTTTACCTCCAGGTATAAACATGCCGCACAGGACTCATTCAGTATGTTGTTACCATGTTTGAATGCAGGGAGCTGGTAGAAAGACATAAATGATGATGGCATAAGAAGGTCAAAAGTTGCAGTGCAGTTTGTGGTGCAGTTTGTGCCACAGTGTATCTTTACATGTAGAGCATGGTCAATGAACCTGTATGATAAAATAATGTTACGCAGACTTATTACTTCCTGAAAGGCTTTAAATATGCTATATTGTGTTTGATCATCCTCGTGATCATCCTGCTCATGCTAGAGTAAACCCACCTGTCCTCTCGGATTGATTTCCAAGACTTCCTGGGATTTGTGCTCTCCTTTCTCAAAAGACAGCGGCTTGCGTTTGTAGCCCTGCAGCTTCTTTTCCTCCAGGGCGATCATCACTCGCCAGCAGGGAGGGGATCCAGTCCCCCAGAGCAGACTCATCGACTTGGCCATGGACATGGGTACGGACAGAAGTCAGTGTAACGAAACGTGAAGGACTCACCATTGAACCACCGCACGAGTAAAGTGAAAAGCAGTGGTGCAGTTTATGGCCCTTCTTTAGTCCAAAGGTTGATCAGCAGAGACGTGCTCCTGTGTGTGTTCAGGAAGCAGTGAAGAAGAATGACATGCACATGCTTTCACTCATCGTTTTGTTTTTTATTGCAGTGTGTATACACAGCATTTCAAGTGAAAGTGTATGTAACTGTGGCCTCATGTTCAGCTCACCACATTATATTTATGCAGCAATATTTCCCTGTCTTTGTTGTACTGTGAGAGGAGCAACTGTTTTCAGCTGAGACTTACATTATCCACAAAACTTTTCAAGTTCATACAAAGTACAATGTGACCACAGAGTTCAAAGTAAATGCCCGAATACTGCTCCTCTCTCTCAGCACGGAGCAATGCTTTGAAAACGCACATTTCAGCTTTGACCACATCTTTCATTTATCTTTTATTACAATTCACAGAATAGCCTCTTTTTACCCTTTCTCTCAGACTATAATACAAGTTTCTACAGAAATTACAAAAATAATACATCACATGAACCGCACTAAACATGCACACTGTAGTACTATAGTACTTAGTACCTGGCAGCTGATAAGGGCATTTACACATTTGATGCAGAAATCTCTGCAAGTCCTTCAAAATAGATTATTAAAATTTTTAAAATGTCTTTATCTTTTTGTCTTTTTACACTTTACAAACAGTTCCTCTGAGATAAATACTTCCTTTTGTGTATGTTTTGGATCAGTTGTTCATTTCAGCATTAGAAACTCTTAACGTTGAGTAAGGTGCAAGATGTCCGAGCTTTGCAAATAAATATTTTGCCAAAATAAAAAAGTGAATTGTAATCAACAGTCTTACTCGATATAACTACACCTGTGAATGTGACATTTGTGAGTCATCTGAGAAGTAGGAGGTGACTGAAACAAAAGGGAGAGAATGAGAAAAGTTACAATATTGTCCCTTTAAATGAAAGGCACATCACATCACATTGACAACCTTTCACTTTCCTACTTCACGTATCTAGTTGTCACTTGTTGAACGTGCAGCTGCAGAAGCAAACATTTGCCTTTTCACAAAGGACAATTCCTAATGAGCCTCCTTGTTCATGGTGAAATCCAACTTCCTCTTCAGCCCGTTCATTTTTACAACCGAAATTCACAGCTTAAATAAAAGAAAAAAGTCACAGCTGCAGAAACTCACAAGCAAAAAATATCCCTTTGGACTAATGCAACATTTCAAATACATTTTTGGATTGTTTTAAAAGTATCCATTCTTTTCTTCACTTCCACTTTTTCTTCGGGAATCCATTTTCTTTCTTGTTGCATACACAAAAAAAACGTCATGGCTGCAGCTTCATCACTCAGACACATCAGGCAAAATTAGCAGCTGGCAAAAAACCTAAAGGGGGTTTGTGACTGGTGAAATACAACTCTGTAAAGCGTGGCGAAGGCAGACAGAGATGTCGCTCGAAAGATAGCTGTGTTTCCACGGCAATGACCGCAGGCGGGAGGGTGGATGACTACATTTATGGATCCGGAGAATCGGAAAGTCCTAAAGCAAGAGCTTCCTCCGGGGTCAGGCCGTTCTTCAGGGTCCGCCTCACTGTGAGGAGAGAAGATTAGATATCATTTGCTGTGCTAAAAGTGATGATGTGTCCCAGTACCATACTACATACTTACTTATACAGTGTATACAATAAACTAAGCTTCATAGGATATCATTATTACAGTTGGTAGCCTTTACAATAAATCAACATAAGCTTTGGTTTGGTTTATTCTAGCAACCTTTAAAAAAAGACATAAAACATGTTTTGTATATACTTTTGTCTTGCCATGTTTCCAGTGGGAATTTACAACATAAGCAAAAACAGGCTTCGAATTAGTGAGCTGTAGGCTATGGATTTAGGGCAGAAGTAAACATTGAGCTCTTACATGACTTGCGGTTGGCCCTGGACCTCCTCCTCTCTCTGGGCACGGCTCTGGTTCCTGGACCCTGAGTTGCCGACCTCACTATGCGTTCCATAATCTCGTCCGCAGCGTCGTCTCCACAGATCTGAGTGTCGTCCACAGGTGGGGTGCACGCCGGCATACTGCGACCTGAACCAAAATCAGAGAGATTAGGGCAAGAAATCCTTTATAGTGCAGTAACTGTTGTTGCCTTCTCTGTGTGACCCTGTTAAGAATTTCCTGTAACCCTCACCTCCCCGTCCAGGCCGGGATCTTGTCCGTGTCCGAAGCCCTGGCACCCCGCTGGGCTCCTTGTCACCGCCGCTGAGGCTGGTTCTCAGCACGGCTTTCATGTGCTCGTGCTCTGCGGCGTCCTCAGTGTGGCCCAGACCCTGAGGAGGCTCCACCTCCTGGCTGCCACTCGGGGCGCTGTTACTGCTGCTGGAGCCATACCGAGCACACTGATGGGGAGTAAAAAGAATGAAAGAGGATGAGGATACAGCAGCTTGTATTTAAAAAAAAAAAAAATGGGCTTTGACTGAAACATGCTAAAGATGATGCATTGAAGAAAAATTTCCAACCTGTAAATTAAGGTTACAATGCCCACACTTATGATTAACTGATCCACTCAGTTAAGATCAATAAAAAGGAAAATGAAAACTCTGAGGTAAAATGGTCCAGTCAGGGTTAGTGGTTTCATGCACACAAACGCTCACACACACACACACACACACACACACACACACACACACACACACACACACACACACACACACACACACACACACATGCAGACATTCAGCACTTATGTTGATACCTCACTCTCCTCTTCATCATCAGACTACAGGGAAAAGAAAGAGTGAAAGTCAAAGAAAATGAAGAATAAAAGCAGCCGTAGATTTGGAAAGAGAAGAACAGGACAATAGAGTTGAAGGTCTGAGTGCGTCTTAGTGTAAGGGATTCTGTGTGTGTGAGTGTGTGTGAGTGTGTGTGTGTGTGTGTGTGTGTGTGTGTGTGTGTGTGTGTGTGTGTGTGTGTGTGTGTGTGTGTGTGTGTGTGTGTGTGAGAGTGATGCTCACAGGGGCGTTAACGTCAATTATCATCTTTCCTCGGGTCTTGTTGCGTTCGCGATGGTCGGCTCGTTTCTGTTTCTGCTGCAGCACGCGGTCTCGGGTGGTCCTGTACTCCAGCGCAAACTCGCTGAGGATTTTGCTAAACCTGTGGACACTGACGTCTCTCACGCTGTAGGCCGGATGACCGAGGAACAACAGGAATGAGTGGAACCTGGGAGAAGGAGAAAAGGGGAGGAAGAATGAGAAAATGCTCGTCAATTTGCAAAAGTCATTGTGGGAAAGTGTTGCCATAGGTGTAATTCCATTTTTATAATTGTAACAAGACCGTGTCTTTTAGGCTGTTGCAGATTTATCCCCAAAGTTTTACTAGACACTAGAGATTTGACACTTATACTTACCCTAATAATTACTTATTTACTGACAGGTTACTGAAATTTTACCTTTATTTATTAACCTTTTAGTACTCATAAATTAATCAATTAAACAGTTTATTTACAATATCTAGTAGCTAAAAGAATGACTAGTGGTTTGTTATAGTCAAGTCTATATTTCTAACTGAGATATCAAAATGTTGGTGTCATTAGACATTTGGTGAAATTCACCTGGAGAAATCAAGGAAAAGGAGAATCAGTCAGTAGCAGGTGTTCAGATGCGTTTGTGGAGAACATGTACACAAAATACGAAATATCTTACATCTTTTGCAAAAGCAAACCCATCATTCAAACTATATAAACCTTTCCAAAAAAAAAATGTTTGCATCAGAACTTTAAGAACAGAACTGATGTGCTAAATGCAAAACATTATTATGTAGAGTCTTTTGTATTTTCATTTGTATCACAACTGTAAATATATACATGAACACAAATGTGACGTGTTTGTTCTCAATACTTATAACAATATCAGAGACAATTACTTTAATTGAATATTTTTAATGTATTGTATTCAAAACAAAACACAGTATGTTGCTACCAACTCTCTCTCCCAAAATTGGCCTCAATTGTTGTGAACAAAAAAGAGCAAACTTGAATCCTATTTATGGGGCTCAGATTTCCAAGTGACTAATGGGTTACAGGTGTTTTCACAGGTGCGTTCTCGGTGCAGGTGACAATTAAGTGTGGCATTTCAATGGCAGTGTTTGGCCAACTACACACACAGGGTTTTAGTTTTGAATTATGTCTAATGTAGATGACAATGTATTCTTATTTGCAAACAGTGTGTTTTAGAATGTCAAACTAAGTGTAAAAAAGACAATGTGCTTATGGTTTAGCAAACCTTGTCATTAGATAGGCTACATGAGTTTGTGGTTGCACTAATTGTGACACAAGTACCAGTTTTTGTGTTTGAGATTGTTGGTGGGGGAGCTACCTGTTGATGATCCTGCGGTGAACGATCTTGAGGATGATAATCCTCTCAGCGCAGTCTTTGAGGAAGTCAGACATCTTCTGCTTCAGCTGGGGCTTCATCTCATGCTTGGCGATCACCTTCAAGTGGTCCCATGAGGCTTTGCAGCGCCGCTCCATCTGACACAGGTTCTCCTGCAGCTGGTCAAAATCCACCTGACAGGAGAGATGTTGATACAAATAAGGGACTCGTAGAGGGAAGTTACTTTAAAAAAAGTTGCATCGAAAAACACGTATGAAGTCCTCTTGGTAGCTGTATTGCTTCCCTCTTATAAAGATATCAATGTCATTCAAAACATCTTTCAGGAATTCAGTGGACTCACTTAATCTTCTATCAATAAGTTCATGTTCATACATTATTCATCATTTCAAGTTAACTCAATTTTCAGGCAAATTCAGTTTGTTCAAGCATGATTAGTTTATCAACTTGACTTTACCATGACAGTTACTGATTGAACTTAACATCTTTGGTTTGACTAAAACTTTCTCTCAGTAAATCAGTTTTACGTTACATGAACTTTGAACAAATTATTTAAGTTGAATTCAGTCACTGTAAAGCGCATTTTCGAGGCGTCAGGGGAAGTTATGTTTTTCTGTTGAACCAGCTTAAAAGTGTTTAACACTTTAGTTATAAAACAGAGTATGTCTTCAAGCTTTCCATTAGTCAGTGTGGAGCGTACTTTTGCAGATCGCGTGATGGCTCCGATCTCGGAGTAGAGGTCGGTGCTCTGAGGGAAGTTCTCCACCACCACAGAGCAGGCGTGATGCAGCAGAGACTGCTTATGAACCGTGTCCTTCACCTCTGGGACCTTCTCCAAATATGTCAACTCGAATCCTTTAGCCTGGACACATGGACATACAACCAGAGAAATCGTGAGCAAAGACTAGTTCTCACTAAATTATGATATGATTTAATTTTAAATCTACAAATTACAGGCTTAGAAAATACACACTCCATTAAAATAATGGACTCCCTCTACAATTACTACGAACTCCTACTACAAAAGTAGCTTGTCATTATGTCGCAGTGTGATGAACCTGTAATGTTCATGACTCACATTGGTGCCATTTAGGAAGTTTCCCATAGAGAGCACTGTGGAGAGGATGTAGCGGAGAGTCTTGTTCTTCTCCAGCTGTTCCATGCCCTCTTTCAGATCCTGCAGCGGCTCTGCAACTTCCTGACCGGAGAAAAAAAACATGCACATTAACACACATCATTAGCTGAGTCAATTAGGACTCCCAAAAACATGTGTTTTTTTAGTCTACGGTTATAAAAAGAGGCGAACAGGTGGACCTCGCCTGGCTTGTTTGAGGTCATGGCGGGTTGTTGTAAAGGTTGCTGTCTGGGTCGACCTTCGCTATCAAACGTGCTTCTGATTAAATGGAGCGTTTGTTTGTTTTTGTGCAGCAGGTTTCTCTTGTGTGCATGTGTTTGTGTGCCTGCACGGTATGTTGCCCTCCATTAAGCCTCCCAAAACCAAACCGTCCCCACAGAGTCGAGTCGGGGGAACGCCGCTCTGCCGAACGTGCGGTCAGGAGTCTTTCCTTTCATGAAGATTAAAGACAACTGCATCCTGCGGAAAGCAGTTAAAATTTACAGAACGAAAACGGATGGGCGGCGTGTTTTTCATTCTCCAGGTTTTGTCTTTGAACCTCTCCTCCTGGATGCATTCTTCGCCCGAGTGAAACGCGGTGTGCCAGAGGAAGACGAGGTGCCGCTAATAAGCGTGCATAGTTTGTGATGATGTAACTATGTTGATGCTTTGCGGATGTTGATACAGACATGGGCACACACACACAAATCCACACATGCTGTTCACATTTACTCAAACCTTTGCGGTTGGCTTTGTCATATATGTCTGGTTCTGATTTGATAAAACAACATTCATCGGCTCATTATGATTTTTAAATGTGCGCTTGATTTGGCCTTCCCTCGTCTGCATTCTCACGACAAAGTATCTACTTTTTCTTCTTTTCAAATTGTTATTGTTTTATTTAATCACAACAGTGCTGTCCTATGTTTTTACAGACCTTCTGGGTTGCCTCGTAGTCCATCTTGAAGGCCCAGAGTTGCAGTCTAGCAGAGAGCTCTGTGATGGAGGATAGAGTGAGGAGGAACTGCTCTGCTGAGCCCAGCGGGACTTCAGGGTTGGCCAGCTGGGCCTCCTGGATCTTCTGCTTCTCCTCCTCCGTGGGGATCATCGTCAGGATTTTCTGAGGGGTAAAGATAGAGTGGGATTAGGTGTCATATAGAAGAGAAAGGCTTTGAGGATGAGTTTCACTTCCTTCATTTATCTCCATCATCTGCAAATCTCTCACCTCTATGCCCTCCTTGTTGAGAGCATACTCGTCAAAGTTGAGGATAGCCGTCTTGATGGTGCGGGGAGGAGGCAGCACCGTCAGGCCGATGTTGATGGCGTTACTCCTCTTGGAATCCAAAACGATGATCTCCTGACGTTTGCCGTCTGCTGCTGTTTTCTAATAGACAGAAATACAGAGAGCGTTAATGCCGGGTCTCCCTCTCCCTCTCTCCCTTCGCCTCTCTCTACGTCTCTTTTTCTCTGTGTGGTCTAATTTATGGGTGAGGATTTAAAGGGATCATCAGGTTACATTGACTGCAGCTGCGGTAACTATATGGTGAGTAGGAACAGGAAATAGCATTACAGTTAAGCCCATACTGTAAGTGTTTATGTGGGTGTTTGCACAAGTCTCCAGTCGTTTTGTCACAGTATGTGAACAAATGACCTCACCAGCACTTGAGGTCATTATAAGCTATAAATGGAAGGAAGTCGTAATATGTCAGCACATTAAAGTGTAACCAAGTAGGTGGTTTATTCTCACCATATGGAGACTGGAAGGCTGTAGTACAACTCTAACACTATCAAGTTGTAGCATCTTAAACTTCACACTGTTATGATATGTAAAAGACAAACCAAATATCTTTAAGAACAAAATATTTATATCTAACTGTTATATTTAATATTTATATTTGAGTATCATATAGAAAAATATTAACAAAGTTGTTGTTGATTGTAGGTACTTTGTCAAACGTATTGATGTGAGTGTAGAATAATTTCTGTTAATCAATAAATAAGTTAGAAATCTGATTAATCAGACAGGAGGAAAAAAACTGATGTAAAAAGCAAAGTGGCAAACTTTCAAAACTAGCAAAAAAAATACTTTTAGAAACCACGTAGGTGAAGACCTACGTGTATTGATTTGAACCTATCTTAAACACATACTTAACATTCTGATGGTTAATGTAAGAAAACCACATACCCTTAAGTAGAGAATCTGCTAAAACAATATCAGTAAAGTTCTCTCTGATCTCTGATGGCTTTACTATTCTGGTGGTCCTCTAAATCCTGGATTCTCTCCGTAACTGACAGCTTTGCTTGAGCGGTTTCGATACTCTAGCTGCAGACCACCATCACACCGTCACGTTATGTGTAGACCAGATGCCGAGCCGAGGGGAGTTGCTAACTGGTTGGGCTCTAACAGTAGTAGCAGTTTTGAAGCAGTGGATCAGGAGTTCAAAGTGTGAGAGGCCTGGTTTCAGCCTCCCATTTTAGCAGACCATACTTTTCTTATTTAGAGGCTTTGTGAGAAGTACGAAGGATTCAAAACTCACATGTTTGATCAGGATCAGAACACACAGGACCCGATTAACCCTTAAAACATTCTACAGCTTTCATGTCCTGGAGATAATGTTCACAAAACCCATTGTCTTTGTTTGTGAAAAAAGATGTCTTCCCCTGATTAGTCACAAAATATCAGATTTTAAATCTGGTGTGGTGACATAGCAAACACCTTTGGGCACCGCTGACTCACAGAGGAAATAAAAAATGTAATGTCTTAGGGCCATGAAGTTTTATTTTGAAAATGCTGCACAACAAATTATTGATCAGTCCATCATGTGTGATGTAAGATGAACTTAAAGCGTACAACAATTCCCTTAGATGATCAATAGTTAGGAGAAAACAGTGAGATTATAAACCCGTGTTACAAACCTTTCTGGTGCGTATTCAGGTACTGGTTGTTTACCTTTGTAACTGGTATTTCCTTTGATTTCGACTCAAACAGGTGTTCCAGTTTGGACGTGTCAATTTTCACTGGTTCCAGTTTAGACCAGAACGTGTCTCCACTCCGCTTGTAGTCCCTGTACTGGGAATCTGTCGGACGCACCTGATCACACACAGAGCAAAAATTAGAAAGAGGCACGTGTAAGACTCACATTTTCTGCAATAAAAGAGGTGAATGAGAGACTCTCAACAAAAACAACCACAAGTAATAGATTTCTTAAGCCTAGATCCCACAGAGCTCACTTAAGCAGCCTGGGGAGAGTTTTCGTAATTGTTTAAATGAAAGTAAAGCATTTTGCGTGCTGCTTTTGCTTTGCTGAGCGACTAAATTCAGAGCCTAAAGTATTTTTTTCTCATTATGGTGATGTTGGCTGGATACCGAGAGCTATGAGTTACAAACCGTACCATGACCGTTACCATGATCTGAAAAGCAGGTCTAAAGGCAAATTAGTGCGGTCCTCAATATTTTAGTTAAACTTTTTTCATGAATTTAATCCATACTATTAAGTATTACATAGCGTGGAGTTAAACGTTTGGGTTAAGCTTACACACCAAATATTTTCCATCTGCAAAAACAATCTTTCTTTTGATTAGAGCCGTTTTCACAGCAGCCACTTTTAAATGTCATAGCAGGGTAAACCCAGGTGTAATTATTAAAATGTATTATGGTCCCTTTTTCTTCAGTGTGTCACAGTTATTCCAGTCACCCAGAATGCACAGTACCAGGGCCTTGGCAGTACAATTACTGTAATTAAGAACATTTGTAATATTAAATCAAGCCTGTAAAGAAGTTGTGTGACACTCTGCGTCCAGTTATTATGTTGTGGATAAATTACGTGAACCAAAAAGTAAGTCATAGTTTAACCTGACTGACTGAAGTGGTAGGTGTATCTTGACTCACCTCGCTCCAGAAGAGCCTGATTGTCTTCTTCTTCTTATTGAAGAGTGGCGGCTCCGGAGGGGGAGGCACTGGAATTTGGTTGCTAAAGGATGGGGGCTGAGGGGGCGGCATCATCCCCATCAAGGGAGGGGGTGGGGGCAGCTGCCTAGCATGCCTGGGTGTGGAGGGAAGCGAGGGAGGCAGGGTGGAGGAGGCGGCGGGGGTGGATGGTCACTGCATCCTCCCATCAAAACAGCGTCCAGAATGTCTTTGTCGTCTTCCTCCGTCAGGTCGGTGAAGTTGATGTCCCCGATGCGCAGCTCTCGAGGGCTGGCCAGGAGCTGGTCCCAGATCGTGTCGGATTCCTTTTTGGGTGGGGGAGGAGGAGGAGGAGGCTCGCTGGCCTGGACCTCCAGGTGAGGGGGGTTCGATCCGAAGTCCCTGATCAGCTCTCCAAACCGCTCGGCAAACGGTCGGATGGTCCTCTGATGTTCTGATATGCCGGCCTTGTGCTCGCCCTCCTGGTCGTCGCCTTGTTGCACATCGGCGTCCTCCTGAGCTTCTTTGTCCTCCTCCCCCTCTCCCTTCTCCTTCTCCTTCTCCTTCCCCACATCCTCTTCTTCCTCCTCCTCATCACTGGGCTTCTTGCTCTGGGAGTACAGCATGTCCAGCATGAAGAGCTTGCTGTTGAGGAGTTTGCTGCACTGCTCGTTCACCTCTGGCTCCTTAAAGCCTGAGAAGGAGGTTGATGGGGTTAAGAGGAGAGATATATTAGAAAGAGGGCACACTTAAATATTCAATAATAGTAGAAATATGTTTTTCTGGTGGGAGCTTATTTATTTAATCATAAAAAAAAATACTTTGACCATGTAATCAGGGATATCTGGGTTCGGGCTTGAAAGCCACACTTTTTAACTTAAGCCTGCCACACAAACTAGAAGTGTGGAGTTTGAAAGAAGATGGCATTTAGGAGGCAGGAGGGCTCTACTGAAGGAGGCTAGTGAGGTGTATTATGGTAAATGTAGTATTGTTGAATTAACCAATCGTTACAACTTGTTTGACACACATCCGAACAACACTTTTTAGACTACAATGGAGTTTTGGTCTTGGCTTAGAGTTAAGTTTGCATTCACCGTTGCTCACCAACATGGACTGTGTTACATCCATGTCAATTAAACCATTGCTCAATTACTAGTGGTGAAATATTCCACAGAGCAACTCTAAATCCAACTGTAATGGTGTTAAAAAGTGTAAAACTGTTTGATTAGGGATTATGTTTTATGGCAAAAAAATCCAGTTTACCAGGCTAATCTTAAATAATAATGAAACAATAGATGTCAATAGAGAACGACAGCTGAATAAAACCCTTAAAAGCAACTTGCTGACTAAGAACTAGACTTACTAGAAACGTAACTTGGATGTTGCAGTACATAACTACCCACCATTGTCATTGCTCCCCCTCTCCTCTCTCTCCAAAGTGCTGCTGGCGGAGGAGATGCTGGAGGCCGAGCAGTTGTCCTTCTCGTTCACCTCCTCATTCTGGCGTTCTTTGTCGCTTAGGATGCCGCTGTCCTCCTCCGCCTCCGCCTCTGCCTCTGCCTCTGCCTCTGCCTCTGCCTCTGCCTCCGCCTCCTCTTTCTCCTTCTCCTTTTCCGGTTCCTGCTCAAACTCTTCGTCTTCCTCCTCCTTTTCTGTTGCTGCTTCCTCCTGTACTTCCTCCTCTTTCTGTTCTTCCTCCTCTTCAGCAGTGGCTTCTTTTTCCTCTGTTTCTACACTGGCACTGGAGTCATCAGCCTCTGCTGTCAAAATAAAAAAAAAAGCCCATTTACTTTATGCAGTCTGAAACATGTGACATGGCTGTCTTTGATTTCTGCACATGGGACGCCAACACACATCCACGCACACTAAGAGAAAAACAAAAACACACACGCATTCACTAATGCAAACAATATGGCAGGTACAGAGAGCTAGGTTGTTGTAGGACCAGGATATGGACAGGAAATTAAGAATTAAGTTCCTGTTTGTGTCAAAACACACACAAACACTTAACTCCACAGTACAGCAGTGACGCTGCAGGCAGGGTTAGAATAACACGACGCTGTGAGGCCTTATACACTCGTATCAGTGAGCTACAGTACCTCAGCTCACTGCCGTGCATGAGCTTTTTTTCTTACACAAAATGTTTTGGAATTACATTTTCAAAAGGTCTTTTCAAAAACCCATTTGACCCTTTCACCCATATCCCCCCGATGGCGTCCCCTCCTCTCCCTCAGTATTTTCCACAATCTGTCTCACCCCTCCTTCTTTTGCTCAAGCATGAATGCTGATTTAAATGGCAGGCTGCGAACTGAAACAATTTAAGTTTAAGAATGATTGCTTTGGGGACTTGAAGTGGCGACCTTCTGGTTTTAATTATTAACCAGCAGATTCAAAGTCATACAAATGCTCTTTTGTCTTCAACACAAACAAACCTAAAGTTATAATATTCACCAAGTTAAACCTCCCCTTTTGGATCATATTCATGTCATCTGACGTTTTCAGCAAAAGCCATTCAATGTATATACATTTAGTAACAACCTCTCTACATAGTCATTGTTAAAGGTGGAATCCATCATTCTCACTCTGGATTCAGATTCCCTGCCTTCACATAGGAAGCATTGCCTGTTTGTAATCCATCGTTACTGCAGTTTTATTCTCATTGTTATTTGCCCTGACAGAAATCGCTCATCCAAATACTTCTACAAAACAAAACATGGTATTATTAAATCCATTTATTTTGACAGCGACTCAGTTTTAAATTATTATTAGAATAGTACTAGGAGTAGAAACGATCCCTATTCTAGGAGCCGTAGTAACATTGAATGCCATTGAAAATTTTAACACAAAACATAACAGGTGGCATTTGGCTCAAGAATTGTAAATAAGTCCTCTAAACAACCGAGTGAGATGAATTTTACAGAACTATGTTTAGTTGACTACATGTCAGTCTTACCAATCTAAACATTTTTGACTTGTTAATAACTCATATCCCCACAGAGACACCCTATCCTTAGTCACTACAGTGCGTAGTGCGTTGACATATGACAGCTACTCCATCAAACGTATTCTCAGTCGTCCTACCTGTCTCAGACGGCGTGTAGGGGACGGCGGGGGTCTCGGCTTCGGGGTCAGCCTCTGCGTCCTCCTGGGAGGCGAAAGAGGACGGGGTGCTGCTTCTCGATGACGAGGGCCAGGCATCGGCGGGTTCAAAGGTCAGGTTGAGGTCAGGGCGAGTCCTTGACACCCGTACGTGCTCCCTCTCGAACTCCTCCGACGCCAGACGTTCCACGTTCTTATACCTAAGAGAGAGAAGGAGCGAGAGGGAGGATCAGAGGAGGCAAGAGGCAAAAACAAAGTTGGAGACAACGCAGCTTCTGTCTTGCCTTTCTGAGCAGTGCTGCACTCAGGGTTGGCCTTTGCTGAATTGCCATACACTAAACTACTAACCACTCTGCCTATTTATTTGAATTCATCACAAACTTCCAGCTTCTATTGTTACCTTAGCAACAACTCTATAAGCCCACCTCACTCCTCTACCTCGCCCCATTTATCCTCAACAAAGCATTCAACGCATCCATCGCTCATTTCCTCCAGTCCATAGTTCCACCACCTTGCTTTCCTCTCCTCCCCTATCTAGCTAAATGCTCAGCTATCACCAGCAGTCCAAGTGTGCAACCAACGGGGGTTTTGGAGAAGAAGAGGCAGTGATAGGGAGGAGGGGTGGAGAGGAAAGGAGAACGACAGGAGAGAAGAAAGGGAGAGATGGGGAGAAGTTAATGTTGGCCGCTGAAAGGCCAAACATCAGAAGTGAATCAGAGTAAACCTGTTCAAGATGTGCCTCCATCAGCTCTCCTCACTTGTCTTTTTCCTTTTTCCCGTCCTGTCCTCTCTCTTTCTCCCCCTCCCAAACTTTACCACTCAACCTGCCAGCCGGAACAGAGAATTAGGGGCACTGAGGCAACCCTTTCTCTCTCTCTTTCTCTAACCCCTCCTCTTTCCCACCATACCATGAATGTGTAGAGCTTCTGTTCAGAGTTCATTAGCATCAGGCCACTTCAGAGGTCTGAGGAAACTGGATACCAACATATGTGTGTGTGTGTTTGTGTGTAGGTGCATGCGATTAAGAGTCAAGAAGAGCAAGTGAGTCAACTGTGTGTTGTGTGCTTGGACCAAAAACCTTCAATATGCTCCATGTCTTAACATACAAAAAATAGAAATTGAGTTTCCAAAACACTCTAATACAACAGACATCACTTGAAGAATTTATGTCCATAAATCAGTCTTTGATAAGCTGTTTATATGTGTCTTCTAAGCTGTGCTCAACCAATATGCCTATGTATTTTCAAATATTGACCTAAAAGCCTGTTGACACCCAGTCATGAGTTATACCGTGAATGACGATGATATAACACAGAATTTATTTTTTATTTGTTTTTATTTTATCTATTTTATTTGATCATGAACCAACGCTCCAGGGAGAAATGAAAATTGTGTTCAGTGGCAATATTTGAGACATGCTTCAGGAATCCAGTTTCAGTCCAACTCTAGTGTGCACGCCATTGACTATCATTTTTGGACTGAGCTGTCTGTCATTAAGGCCATCATATTTCATATTCATAGTCCTTTTTGTCCAGGTGTTACAGTGCTGTATGTTGTCAGACCAATGCGTCACTCAGGGAAGTGAGCCAAGGGAAAAAAAACTTGTGTGATCATCTTGAAATACACAATAAAACATCAACGTCTCCAGATGATACATCTCCCACATGCTCACTCTCTGCAGCTCATCTACCTCTCTGGTTTTCTCTGTCTTTTGTTGAATCACACTCTTTTTGCTCTGCCGCCCTTTATTTCTTTCCACTCTCACGCTGTGTGCTATTATATCAAGGGTGCTTTAAATTGAGGGTGAAAGAGGTTTTTTTTAACCTATACAGGAAAAGCAACAGCACAGTACATAATATGGTGTAATTGCTTTCAGGTTAAAGAGGTTGGGGAAATACTGAATCACTTTGGCTGCATTGAGTATTATCAGTCCCGAATCTGATCGGGATCTGACCTCATCCCTTTGAGTAAATCCCTTGTTTCCTGTGATTCCCATTTGCACACCAAGATATATTTATTAGCCTCATAAAAATTCTTTGTGCTTGACATGTTCTTGTGTCTGCATACGTGCACGTTCATTTGTTCGACAAAGCTTGACAAATCCTAGAGTGTGATTTTTTTCACAGCCAAAACAATCAAGCCCTTGGCAGATTGCGGCAGTTAAAATAGAGCTCCTTTAATACAGAGAACAGTCAGTGAGAGCAAAGAAATTCAGTTTAGTACACCCCCAACCTTTTTAACCTGAAAACAATTACACCATTACCAAGCTTCCAAAACCAGCGGCTGAAACATATTCTCCCAGACGGCCCAGCTGTTCTGTGAGTGTGTGTTGTTTGGATTTAGTGCACACACTTACCTCTCCTCCCGTGCAAGCCTGGCCTCTTCCATTTTATCCACATAGTCGCGGCTGGGAGAGACACACAAACAAAACATTTTAAAACATAATAATCACACCCTACACCAGTGTGGTCCTCTGTAGTCCTGCCAGTGTGAATGTGACACGTGTGCACATCATGCACAATAGCAGTCAAGCTATTGGTGTAACCCACAATTACATATTTTTTCTCATGTTTCATATGGTAAAATCATTGTTACAGATGTATCAAATCCAGATATTTTCATTTATCTTTTGAACTCATTTCTGTGTAATCAACTTTTTATGCAGTCATGCTTATATTATTCTTTCTTTGATATGTATAATTGTAGGAGAAATAGATAAAAAGATTGATGCCACTCTTATATTTGCTATAGCCAATAGCCTGTTTGCATAAAGCCAGGAAACAGGGGGATCAGCTAGCCTGGCTATGTCCAAAGATAATGGTAAATCTGCCAACCAGAGCCTCAAAAGCTCACAAATTAACAAGTCTCTTTTGTCACATCCAGAGCCCACTAATTAACATGTCTTACTTGTTTAATCTGTACAAATACCAAAGATTAGAAATGACGAGTTTTGTTTTTTTCAGTCACTTCCTAGAGGCTGTGTAACCTCACGGTGACGACAAGAGCTGGGAACCATCTCGCAATTTATATTGGTATCTGAGTAGGTTTAACCCTATTGAAGAGGCAGGGGGTGAGGTCTAATCAAATACTCTTTTAAGTTAATATGTCCCTTGGAAATCCCCCATATTTACAGAAGTACAATACAAAATTGTTGGATTAATCCTTTAAATACATTTTTATTTTTTCGTAATCTCTCATTCTCGCATCTCAAACTGAATCTTTCAAAAACCAATCCAGCGATGCCTCACCTGTGCTTGTTCCTCTCCTCTCTCTCTATCCGCTGCAGTCTCTCCTCTCTCTCTACGCGGCGGCGCTCTCGCTCGGCCGCCAGAGATTCCTGGTGTTGTCGGTAAGAGGAGGACAGAAGTCCTCCCAAAGCAGGCCTGAAGGACACAGAGGGAGAAGAATTAAAAAGTTTTGATTACACAACTTCACAGTCAGTGCGATGCTGCGAATCTCAAGCACCATTTGGGTTTTTAAGCACTCCACTTTAATGCGATAATAAACATTTCTTCCAAGAGCCATGTACAAAAGATTTAGGTCTGGGGTGACCAACTGTGGCATGCTGCCCATATTTTAATGAATGAATAAACTGGAATATGGCTTGAGCATATTTCTAATATATTGCACCGTATGTACATTGCCCATCCTTGTTCAAACACTCAATGTCGACTAAATTACTGAAATGATCCGTGCAATAACCTCTTATATTACATTGCTCTCACAATATTTCACCATTTCTTCCTATATATTTGCCTCGTAACTAATAAATGGGCCCTCAGGCCATGAACAGAAACCAATATTTGGCAATTTCTGTCTGTTTTAACTTTATTTATACATCATAATATTTTATGTGGGCACGTGGGCCACACTGTGTTAGAGTTTAGGAGTGAATAATTAGTTTGAATACATTTTTAGGTCAGCAGGAACTTCTGTCATGTTAAATGTTAAACTGTTTAATAGGGTTGCGTGGATAGTTTGATAAACAATGAATTTTCGTGGTGTTTTATACTCTAGAAACACTTGTTTTCTTGCACTGTAACTGGTTGAAAACCATGCATTCACTATTGTTTAGCTGTTAAATCCCTGTACTTTTCCGTATATGACCCTAAAAATCAAAAAAGTTTGGCCACCGAAAGCATCACTGTTTTTGCATCTGCTAGTTTCGCTGAACTATTTTAATCTTCTGCACCATTGTGATGCAATATGATGATAACAGCTTAATCTGTCCACAAACTTTACACAACACACAGCTTTTTATATGTGTAACTATGTATGTAACACGCCGTAAACTATGTTTTGCTATGTTTATGACTGTACGACTGAATTCTCCAAATTCACTTCAGTACGTCATCACCATGGATACACCTCATGGCTGCACACGGTCTGTACTGTATGCACCTTTGGTCCTGCAAACACACATGAACACGTTTTACAGTACACACATACAAGTGTGTATTTTAAGGGTGTTTTCATGTACGTGTGCAGGCACATGTTGGTGCTCTCCTTTCACCTGGAGCTGGTGGGCGTACTGGGGGAGCTGAGGGAGGAGTAGGACATGAGACCTCCATTCCTGGGTGAAAGAGGGAGTGAGAAAATGGGTGACAGTGAGTGACATCTCCAGTCACCCAGTTGCACGACACCACAATGACCAAAGGTGGTGGCGAGAAACTAATGTGACACCTTGTTACATAACAGGAGTGCAACACTAGAGTTTCATTGATTCATAACGGCTGTGTTGTTTATTCCCTTATGTTTCTGGAAAATCCCAGGCAAGGAGTCTCACCCCACCCACAGCCCACTGTGGATCTGAAAATGCCCTTTGCTAAAGTATATTTATCTTAACAAGTCATTTAGCCAGGCAACACTTTTCTTCTTTAGGCTACTGTTATGATAGAGATGAGTAGTGATGACGTTTTTGGTACAGCACAGAGATTAACGGAGGTGAAATAGTGTAAACATGCATAAATATTAGCAAACAGGACTGTGAGTCAGCATCTGAATATAGGATTATCATAACTTCATATGGAAATACAGTCCTAATCCAGCAAGAAAAAAAAATCTTACACAGTAATACAGTGAATGGAAATGGAGTTCCACTAAATACTAAATAATCATACTAAGAAGAAAGGAGATACTACAAAGATATATAGGGACTGAAGAAGAAGAAGAAGAAGAAGAAGAAGAAGAAGAAGAAGAAGAAGAAGAAGAAGAAGAAGAAGAAGAAGAAGAAGAAGGGAAAAGCTGTGGCACTGGGACACAGCAAGAATTGCAAACAGGTGCAAACTATCCACGCATTAACAAAGCTAAGAAAAAGAGATGTGAAGGAACAATAGGTGATAATAAGAGAGTTGACAGGCTGAAGGTGTGAAGCGGTGCAGTCAAAGAAGTGAGAAGAACTGGTGAAAAGTGCAGGTGATGAATAACAAAAGTGGTGCAAAGAGATCCAAGGTGGTGCAAGGGGTAAAAGCCAGAAAGAGACGTGGAAATTGAAAAAAGTGCAAGTGAAACATCGAAGAACTGCAAGGAAAGCTTCTTGAACTCATGGGAGATTGAGTTCTCCTGCCCGTCTAACCTGGGAGACGTCGTTTTGGTTGACTCCTCGCTGGGTTTGGGTGGAGCCGGGGGCGAAGACTCCTCATCGAGGTCGTAGGAGAAGAGGTGGAAGGGTGAGTGTGGCATGTAAGGCAGGCGTTCGGGGGTGGGACGGGAGCTGCCGCGTGATGGAGGGCTGACCTCCTTGGTAGCCGGGACAGTGATGATGGACCTCTTCCTGGCCAGCAGGCTGGACAGAAGGGAGGGTTGTGCTGGGGGGCTGAGCGGGGAGGTGACTGGGGGAGAGAAGGTGGGAGTAGATGGGGGGAGGAGGGGGGGTGCCGAAGGTGGTTCAGTCCGAATCCTCTGCTCCTCCTCTTTTATGTTCTCCTTTCTGGAAGTGATGGTGATGGACTGGACGGTTGATCGGTGAATTATGGTTGGAAGATGCTTGGCCGGGCTAGGAACAGAGGAATGGATTGAGAGGAATGAATGGACGAAAACGGGCAAATGAAAGAGAAGTAGTACCATGTGTAACCCACTGGAGCCTAAACCCAGCACATAGGCCACAAGGTGATCAAACCAACCAGACATACAATTTAAAACAGTGACAAAAGAGACAACTAAATAGCTTTGTGACTTTAAATACAGACCGCCTAGAAGTCATTACTTAATTTACATGTTACCACCATGTCCTAAAATACCTGAGGGTGTTCAGTTTAGACACTGTATCAGCCCCCTCCTGCTCATCAGAATCAGACTCAGTCACCGGAGTCTCCTCTTCCTCCTCCTCCTCCTCCTCCTCCTCCTCCTCCTCCTCCTCCTCTATCCCATCCTCACATTCTTCCTCTCTGTGGAGGCAGGGTAGGGAAGGAAGAACGGATGGTTGGGTGGTAATATTTTGAGGGGAGGATTGAGAGAGAGATGATGGAATACATGAAATAGGCATGCAAATGGGAAAAATAACCACACTTTTGAAGAAATAAATGGATGGAAGACAACAAAGGGACGAAGGGAGAGATAGAGGGTTAGATGAGATTTATGTGTCGGAATAACATTAACAACTCCACGATCAAACCACAAAGAACACATGACAATCAAAAATAACAGACAAGGACATGGACCAGGACTTAAGTGATAGAAAAAGACAAGGTTTAAGACAAAAGAAAACACAGGGAAATTAAACAGGGGAAAGGGGGGTGAATGTTTCCCAATAAACACTCCATGTCTCCGGGAAGGTAGTTTTACATGCACAAGTAGATGTTGACAAGGACGGGGGAAAGGAATGCTGAGAGGAGAATAAGCCACGGCTGAAGAACTGACTTGAGATCAGCGTCACCCAACAGCTTTGCCTAGTGAAACCAGATGAACCTTGTTGCAGTCGAGACGGACCTTGCTGCCAGGTGTTGTTCCACAAGACCAGAACCATGTGTGTGTGAGACGAATGGGATGGTTTTGTTTGGTTTTGTTTGGTTTTCTGTGTGTGTGTGCATAATATGAAGCAGTCTCTGACTTCCACCAATCACTTCATTTAATCAACCATACTGAAGTGGATTCACACACAACTATGGAGAATTTAACTTCCGTTTCAAGATATAAATGTGCGCTAGAATGCACACTTTTACACACAACCACAATTCTAATGCTAGTGAAGGGACATAATCTGCTTTGGTCACGTTTCAAAGTGACAGGATAAAGAGACAAAGTGTTGAGTACATAAAGAGGAAAGATTTACCTGATGTTAACAGCAACAGCCGGTTCTAAATTCCCCTTTTTGTGCACACACACACACAGCGCTAAAATAAGCCTGAGCCATTTTAATAACGTGTAAGCTTGTATTGGAATCACTAACCCTGCAGGCTTGTGCAGCTGCTGAGAACTTCTTTTTATCACTTTAAGGGGAGCACAAGTCTGCACCAGTGTTTTTTAATGCAGAATAAAAAAGCCCACTCAGAGTGCTCAATGTTACAGGAGACACACGAGTAGCTGTTACAGCATGTAGGTGAGGAGCAGGGGTAGGAAAAAAACATAGCTAGAAGGCCACAGAGGTCAGCAGTTGACCCTTTTTTCTGAGTGACCTTTGAACTCACATGGATGGAAGGTAACCTGACAGTGCTCTGGAGCAGAAAATGTTGGAACAAGACAGTCAGTACTTCCCTCTAGGGCTCATTTAACATGTGTGTCTCAAAAGGGATAACATCAAATTTGGCACCAATCATTTATTACACCTGCTGAAAACCAACACCTTTATGACACTTTTTAAAAATATCCCTTATAATTTGTTTATTCAGACACCTTCACCTTCCCGGTCTCTCACCTCTCGCTCTTGTCCTCAGCTCTCTGTCCATTGAAAGGCTGGAAGCCGGCTCTCTGTGGGGATGCGGGGCTGCAGGGGGAGGCGGTACCGGATCGCCCAAGAGAGGCCCTGCGGCTCCGCCTTCTCTCAAGGCCACACTTTTTGTCGGCGCCTCCAAGGCTGACTCGTCGGCGGTCCCGGCGTCCTGTTGGTGGAGGCTTGCTGTCATCGTCGCCATCTTCATGCCGTAGGGTCGTCTGGAGGAAAAAGTTGATAAAGTGTTAAGTGACGGAGAACTGACGTATTAGGCAAATGTACTATAA
Source organism: Anoplopoma fimbria (assembly GCF_027596085.1). Lineage (NCBI taxonomy): Eukaryota > Metazoa > Chordata > Actinopteri > Perciformes > Anoplopomatidae > Anoplopoma > Anoplopoma fimbria. Next base: position 16,510,496 of record NC_072458.1, read on the forward strand.
ATACTGTCTGGAGTCCTATTCTTTGGATGTGTGCAGCATTTAACAGCTGAAATAGTGTCTCTAACCTCATAGATGTTGAGCTGCTCAACCAAGTCCAGATCTGTGCCTTTCCGCCCCAGATGTCTTTGGGACACTGTCTCCATGCCTTGCTCCTCCAGACCATCCACCATGTCATAAAATGAGTCCTGATCAGGCAGTGCTGCAAGTGTCTGCAAAGAGAGAGGAGACAGATAAGTCAGATAGGCGTAACTAAGGTTTTAAATACTTTTATTCTAAATATTTCAGTGTCTTCAACTCGAAAAATATTGCAATATTGCATACCTAGTAATTAAATTTTTGTTTGGGCAGAAAATCCCTGAAACAGCACCATTAAAACATGGTGTCACCCAACACACATGCTCAAAAAATGTAAGGGGGAAACCCTGTGGTATTTTGTGCATAAGTGAAGAAATCAATTAGAAAACACTAAATTGGATAAATAACAAATGAAGAAAGAAAAGGCTTGTTTTATAGACCAGACGGGCATATAGAGTACGGGTACTTTTGTAAAACGTTAGCAGTTTTTATGCATTATTTCTTCTTAAACAAACTTTAGTTTTACAGACATGTCGAATAATAATTATTGACCTTGCCTGAATCATAGTGTTATGTGGCTGAAATATCTGGTAAATAACAGCACAACAGATTTACAGACTTTTCTTGTTTCTCTTCTTATGTGACAGAGCAATTCTTTACCCCAAAAATTCAGTGTGGCCTTTTGAAAGAATTGATACCGGTGTGGTCTGTAGTACCAGTGGTCATATCACAGTTATATTTTCCTTTATCCAGTACTTAATATAAAATAAATAAAATAAATAAAATAAATAAAATAAATAAAATAAATAAATAAAATAAAATAAAATAAAATAAAATAAAATAAAATAAAATAAAATAAAATAAAATAAAATAAAATAAAATAAAATAAAATAAAATAAAATAAAATAAATAAAAACATTCAGTATCTAGCCACTACAGACATAGGCACCTTATTGATGAGGGTCATGGCGTAGACAAGCAGCTCTGTGTCCACTCCGTCCTTCTCATGCAAAATCTCCATAGTATTGGACCATGGCTTGCATCCTGGAAATCAGTCCATCACAAATAAAAACATGAAATACTTTGTCTCTCTCGACGCAACCACCCCATATTATTTGTCAACCCGGGACAGGAATGAAATAGTAACAGTAACGTTCAGTAATGAACGAGAACAAGCTCCTCAGCAGCTGGTGCTGTGCTGGTGCTGTAATACCTCTCTTGGTGTCCACAGAGGTGATGGCTTCTATCAGCAGCGGGGTGTTGGACTCGGAGTACTCCACAAACACCAACAACAGCTTCAGAGTTGTTTTTACCACCAGACGGAACTAGAGAGGGGGGAATATAAAGAGAAACTCACACAGATACAGAAACAATACAAACCATGCATTTAATATGGTGAACATCATGTTGGAAACATGTTTTTCCTTCTGCTCGCATCATGATATATCTTTAAATCCTTTTTTATTAGGAGCTTCTAGACCGGACAGTGTGAATTCACATGATATAGATTTAGCAGTATGTGCAACAAGGAAATTCATATAGACCTTATTTATGTTTTGTGTATATGTATATCTTTAAATAATGTTGTCTCAATGATGATAAGATGGTTCAATGATGTTTCTCCAAGTTAATATTAGATAAAGATAGGGAGTGCATTTGTTGTAAATGTGTTACTATATGTCCATATTGAATATATATATCAAATGAAAAACTTTTTTTAGAAAATAACAATGCAACGAAACAATGCAATGTTTGGCTTTAGCCACTGTAATCAAACCTGATACTTTAACTGCAAAGCAGAAGAGTACCTTCACAAGCTTATGAAAATACCACCAGGCCAACAAAAGACACCACCAAGAAGTCAGGACACAGGATACAATCAGTAGCATATGTGTTTGTGTTTCCTGGTATAAACGCTAAAAATAAAGCATACAAACAATGAATGGCTAGCTCAGAGCCAATGACGGTCTGCGTGAGTGTGTGGTGTGTGTGAGTGTGTGTGTGTGTGTGTGTGTGTGTGTGTGTGTGTGTGTGTGTGTGTGTGTGTGTGTGTGTGTGTGTGTGTGTGTGTACATTGAGGTTGTTTTTTTGCTTAGCTATACCTTTGAGCCAACTAGAGTGTACAGCCACTGGATTGTCTCAGCATGCCCAATGACACCGTTCATCCCGTCTACATACAGCATGATCTGCCCCAGAGCTAAGAAAGAGGGAGGAGAGCGAAACAAAAAGTTAGAGGGACAGCACAAAAATAGAACAATGATTCAACACTTGCTGGAAAGAAACCAACCGCGCGTACCAAATGGCAACTGTGTGCAGCGGACAGGTCCATGTACAGTAGCTATAAATAACAGGGACTAAAAGTTTCCGTCCTAGTTACAGCTCAACCGGCTTACACGTTACTGGATAATAAACTAAAAATGTAATATTTGTACCTAAAACACTTAAGAACTTGTTGCTAACAGTTCTGGAAAATCCACACAAAACAATTGACTCAGAATGGAGACCAATGAGATGCCGGTCTACTCCAAAACCTGGAGCTTGGTTAGAAAGTTGAAGTGGAGATGTGAGAAGTGGACACTTAACCAAAATATTAAAAAAAAATTCTGTGGTGGATGGATGCAACTTTAATAGGTTACCTCATATGGGATATTGTATGTATTTGTATGTATTTGGACTCAATTTTGAAAATGTTTTACCTTATGAGCTTGCTGGCCTTAGCTAGTAATGCTAAAGTCTCTAGAAAACGTGTGAATGGTGGTATAAACGAAATACAATTGACATGATTAAATGTATTGAAAATACGCTCCCTTGGCTGCTTTATTTATAAATGATAAATGTGATGCACATTGCCAAGCCAACATTATTTCACTAGATAATACTAGGCAATACAAACTAGGCAACCAGCACCAGAAAGGAACAGAATACCAAGCAAGTTTTTTGGAAGAAGACCGACTGTTGGCTGACACAGACCACACAAATGTTTTGTTACTGTGCTATTATCACAGTCCTTATAATACGAATGGTTTGATATGATTGTCTTGAAGAAAATGGAGAACTCTCTGAAGAAAGAATCATGAATAAAAACCTGGATTGAGCAGGCAAATCCTGAGTCTTAATAAGTCAAATAATCAAAATCAAGCAGAAAATAGAAATGGTATGGACACAGTTTTCTTTTCAAGTCTCATTGGTATGGTGAGACATTTTCCATTCAACGTCAATAAAGTACTATTGTTAGAGTCTTTCAAACTGTCCAAGCATGTTAAACAGGTTTCTTCCGAGTCAAATGAAAGCCTGTTGAATAATAGTTTCTGTGAAGAGATAGAGCTCAGCTCACACACATCGAGAAGCAGAAAAGGAAGCAACAAGTGTGATTTCATCCATCTCAACCATGTATATGGACTCAAATTTGAAGGCTGAAGTTATATCTTCCCTTCTTGGACAAAATGTAACAACCTATGACCGGAAAAGATGCCAGACAAGAGCAAACATTTTGTCTGTCGATGACTTTCATCTCCACAACCTCATCGGGAATCAACTGGCTCAAGGGAAGGAATTTTGATTGATGGGTAAAAGTTTTTTGACCCTGTTTATGACTACGACTTCACTAATCTCTCTGACTCGGCTGTTTGCATGAGAGGTGATGAGCTTTACCAGCGCCCAAAAGGTTGGTACCGCATGGCCTTAAAGGTCAAAGGTATATATCCAGATGGAGACACCTGGTTGGGCACAGGTCGATGGAGGAGTCACTCTGTACCTGGAGAATGGCCTGTTTCCTACCATGGAACGAGCATAGAAGGAGCCAAAGGCATCATCAGGAGTCACTACACGACTGGAGACAGAGCCTTATATGGCAGAGGAATCTACTCAACACCAGACATACATGTTGCTGAGAGAGAAATCTATGCCAGGACCTTCAAATCGGTGACAAGAATCTTGTGGTTAATAAACATAAAGGAAATCAATATGTAATGATTTATTGTATAAAAGACATCTGATGATTTTAAACTACAACGACTTTTTTTGCACTTAACTTTACTCAATATATTTTCCATTTAACACCTGAAAATATGTTTGTTAATTGTTGATTCATTATTTATATGAATAAAGAGTTGTTAATTATCTTCCCTTCAGTGTTTTATTGGTGCTGGGTTTTTAGGGGATTTCTTACAGAGACCCTTGCAGGGTTTGAAACAGACAATTTAACCATTGGCTGTGCAACTCTACCAACTGCACAAAACAAAAAAGACTACACAGTCCTTTTAAAACAAATTATTTGATAGGATTTGAAGTGATAAATGGAGAACTTTCTGTCAAGAATAATGATTCAAAACAAAGACTGAGAAGGCTAATCTTGATACCTTATGACAGACCAAAAGCAGAAATTAGCAATGATATGAACACAGTATTCTTTTTAAGCCACAGTGTTGTTGTTCTCCACTGTATTTGAATACCTATGTTGAATACACTTCCTGTAAGTCACTTTGGATAAAAGTGTCTGCTAAATGACTGTAATGTAATGTAATGTAATGTATTTGCATTCTTAGTTTCATACAGGAATTGAAATATGATTTCCCCCTCACTCAGTGAGCCAGAAGCTCAGTATTTGTAAACACAGACTCTGCCGCACCCTGCCCTTCTTGATAAACAGCCAAGTTTCCCTTATAATATTAAGTCCACCTTGAACGTAAAAGTGAAAGTTACATGGTCTACTTATCTTTTCCACACAGAGACAGAGCTCAGCTCACACACAACCGGAACACGAAGAGAAGAGAAACTTTTTTCCTCCTCAACCATGTATATGGACTCAAATTTGAAGGCTGAAGTTATATCTTCCCTTCTTGGACAAAATGTAACAACCTATGACCGGAAAAGATGCCAGACAAGAGCAAACATTTTGTCTGTCGATGACTTTCATCTCCACAACCTCATCGGGAATCAACTGGCTCAAGGGAAGGAATTTTTCATTGATGGGGAAACGTTTTTGGACTCGGCGTATGACTGCGACTTCACTAATCTCTCTGACTCGGCTGTTTGCATGAGAGGTGATGAGCTCTACCAGCGCCCAAAAGGTTGGTACCGCATTGGCTTAAAGGTCAAAGGTATATATCCAGATGGAGACACCTGGTTGGGCACAGATGGATGGAGGAGTCACTCTGTACCTGGAGAATGGCCTGTTTCCTACCATGGAACGAGCATAGAAGGAGCCAAAGGCAACATCAGGAGTTACTACACGACTGGAGACAGAGCCTTATATGGCAGAGGAATCTACTCAACACCAGACATACATGTTGCTGAGAGAGAAATCTATGCCAGGACCTTCAAATCGGTGACAACTGGGAAGAGTTACAAAGTGATCCTTCAAAATCGTATCAATCCTGGGATGAGAGTGATTTGCCAACGGACTGATTACTGGCTCATTCCTGTTCACAGTGGAGCCTCTGCTGCCGAGGAGAAACAGATAGTGGAGTGCTCCATTCGACCTTACGGCATTCTGATTAAGGAATTAAATGACGACAAAAGCACTGACGACAAAAGCACTGACGATGAAAGCACTGACGACGAAAGCACTGACGACAAAAGCACTGACGATGAAAGCACTGACGACGAAAGCACTGACGACGAAAGCACTGACGACGAAAGCACTGACGACGAAAGCACTGACGATGAAAGCACTGACGATGAAAGCACTGGCGATGACGCTGGTTTCCTTGGTAGTATTATTAGTTAATTCTATTCTGCAGTTACTTCGATGTTTAACTAGTGCCAGAGCAAGTGTCTAATTGTCTGTAACTTTTAATGTCTATCCATTGTATATACCAATTTGAAAAGCTGTGTCCAAAATTGTTGAAATTAAAGATTGACGACACAAAGACATTATGAGTTTGTTGTTATATCACATGACAGAATACTTCTGTGATGAGGGCAGGGCTGATGGGAATACCTGTCAATAAACCGCACCCATTCAGTTCTGATGAAAAAGACCAACTGAGTTCTTGATTGTAAATTTGAGACTATACGAGTCCAAAATTGTTGGACCCATTCTGTTCTGACGAAAAAGTCTAACTAACTAACTAATTCTGATTGTTTAAAACTTCATGAATAACAACGGAAGATATGTTGTTTCCTAACTTTTACTTAAACGCTTTTTTGTACTGTTATAGAGAAACACATATATGAAACCAAGTTTTTTGATGCTTTAAGATTTACTAGCTATGATTAGAAAATATCTGCAGAATCTTGTGGTTAAGAAACGTAAAGGAAATCAATATCTAATGATTTATTGTATTTAAAGCATCTGATTATTTTAACACTACAACGACTTTTTTTGCACTTAACTTTACTCAATATAATTTCCATTTAACACCTGAAAATATGTTTGTTAATTGTTGATTCATTATTTACATGAATAAAGAGTTGTTAATTTTTAATTAAGTTGCACTTAACTTTACTCATAACAGTTTCCTTTATACACCTGAGAAACATGTTTGTTTATTGTTCATTAGTTACTCTATATAAATAAAGAGTTGTTAATACTCTTCCCTTCAGTGTGTTATTTGTGCTGGGCTTTTAGGGGATTTCCTACAGGGACTCTTAAAACTGAAAGTTTAAGCATCGGTCGTGCAACTTTGCCAACTGACAAAACAAAAAAGAACCACAGTCTTTATAATACAAATCGTTTTATACAATTTCGAGTGTAGATTGGATAACTCAGTAAAAAAATAATGAGGGCAAATCTTGAGTCCTTATGACAGACAAAAAGCAGAAAATAGAAATGATATGGATGCAGTTTTTTTCAAGCCTCAGTTATGCTGTTTTCCACTGTATTTTCTATTACAGAAATAATTAAGAGTAAATACTGAATGAGCTTTGAGCTCATTATATATATAAAAGTAGACTTTGCAGCTTTTCTCCCTTCATTATGTACAGCCAAGTTTGATCATAAGCCAAACCTTATAGCATTTATGTAATTATACTAAACTCTCATTTACATTTTTCACTAAAGTTAGAAAAGCAGAGAAGACTATAAAAATAACTTTCTGCTGTAGCTGCCATCTGTTGCTCTGTGTCAAAGCAGCACAGATTCTTTTAGGTTCAAACCATAATAAAAGTGAAAGGAAGTCACATTGTACCACATGTTGAAGAGAGAAAGTGCAGCTCACACACATTATGAACAACAGAGCAAAGTTGTTTTAATCCTCCTCAACCATGTATTTGAACTATAATTGGAAAACTGAAGTTTTTTACTTCTTGGACAAATCCTACAATTTAATGACCACACATGGGAAAACAGTAGACGGTTGAACATTATCATCAGGAAATAAGAACTGAACGACTCTATGAAGGAGGAATCTTCTCAACATCAGACATACATAGAAAAAGAGAAAAGACCTCAACAATGTTTTAAATACAGTATATTTCATATTAATGTCAGTGTTCATGCTTGTTATACTGTGTCTGAATATGATCATCAGAGAGTGAGAGAAACTATACCTCTTAATATGTAGTTCTGGTAGTTCTGGTCGGCTTCTGCTCCCACCTTGATGAGACACGTCAGACCTTCAGCCATCACAAACTCATGGACCAGATCTTTGTCATCCTGAAGTTAAACAGGGGGAGAGGGCATATAAGTAGTTAATACAATAAGCCCCTTACTGTAATTTGCATTCTCTTTTGTTACCACATGATGTCAGTAATGTGCAGGATTTGAACTTGTGATGACAGTAAATAAACCTTCAATCCACCACATGTTCAGGTCTGCTGACACACTCTAGATGTCAACAACAACAACGTGTTTCGCAATTTATTGATTTTGCTATATCATTTCACCTAACAAAAACTAAATTAGAAGGATGATGAAAGCACTTCAAGGAAGCTTTTTTTTTATTCGTTACTCATTTGCATTTTTTCTTGTGCCATTAAAGTGTGTGCAAATTGTATTCATGATACTTACAATAGCACGCAATTGCTGCAGTAATTCAAAGCTCTGCCACTGCTGTTTTGTTTCACATTCTCACTCCAATGTGTAAAATAACGTAGCTTGCTAAGCTGCTATTTTTTGGATGTGTAAGTGGCGGCCTTTCAATATTCGGCTGTTACATGCATAGTGTCTTTTCAAAATAAACGTCAGTCTTGACAGAAAGTTAGATTAATGCAACAAAACTACATAGTTTGTTTCGGAAAATAGCATGTTGACGACTCACGTGACTAGCTTTTTGCTAACGAGTAACCTGACTAGTGACTCACATAAGTCCTAAAAAGACTAAAACACTAATGACTCTACATCAGTCAAAATGCAAGTCCCCACAACGTAGATCATTATATTTTAGCGTGAAGGCTAGGTCCAGGCAAGCAGCAGTGGGGTTAGGTTAAGTCTCCTGGAAATGAATAGAAGTCGATGTAATGTCCTCTAATGTGATGGAAACATGATTGTGTCTGTGTCTGTGTGTGTGTGTGTGTGTGTGTGTGTGTGTGTGTGTGTGTGTGTGTGTGTGTGTGTGTGTGTGTGTGTGTGTGTGTGTGTGCTCCAGAAAAAGCACTTGGTGTTTTAGGAGGCTGACTCCTCTCATCTTAAAATAAAGAGTCACACAAAAACAAATGCAAACACCCACACACACACACAGACCTACACACACAGGGAGAAAAACGCCACGTTGATGGAGATCCCTGTCATCACGGTGGCCACAATAACCAACTGTATTCTGCAACAACAAACTGACAGTAATTGCATGTGAAATATGCGTGTGTTACCTGAAAAATTTGCTTTAGAGAGAACAGTGCTCTTCTCAAGTCACGTCCATTGGAGTTATACAGCCTTTCTGGAGAGAGAGAAAGAGACAAAGGAGTGGTTAATATTCTTAAATTACGAAAAAAAAAAAGGAGCAAGGCTTAGTAGAGAAAAAAGCTCACACAAAATGTCAAAAACGATTTAACAAAAAGGTTCGACCTGACTTTATAAGCGAGCTTTGTTTTGCCACAATCTTTTTGTATTGTTCATACACCGCTGCACCTTTCATCTCTCACCAATCCTCATGTTTTTCATGGCTAGATCAATAAAACTTGGAAGTAAAATGAGTCTCAGCTGTGCTAAAGTTGCACAATGGTTTGATATGCAGAAGAACGCCGATGAAGTCGATGGAACCAATCACACCGCTTGGCTCTGACCACCTGAGGTAAGCACTTCATCACACACTTTCACTGCGTCCTCAGAGCAACACGTGCGTGATCTCTCTCTCTCTCTCTCTCTCTCTCACACACACACACACAAATGCACCCACACGCACACACGTTGCAGTGGTGATTAGAGCTGCATTGGAATGTTAATGAGCTGCTGGCCGGGCTTCAACGGTGAGGTATTCAGGTCACAACACAGAAAGCACTCAGAACAATCGACTATACGAGCTCTCATACCATCACGCTGATATTCAAACTTATTACTATTATCCTTGAACACACATAGATCACTGCTATCATATTACAGACTTAAAATGGCATAAATTGTGACCCTGTTAACTGAACTTAGTGTTTTTGTATTTCCTCGAGGGGTAGGCAACCTTAGGCCCATTTACCACCATCACCATGCGATATCTGAACCAATGGCACACTAGATATAAGATTTCTGAAGTTTTTTTAAATGTTAAAATGTCCTCTTATCCGCACGCCGAATTACAGCTTTCACAGCCATTGCCAGCTGCGCGGCCTGTTATTTAATAGTTTGATACTCTACCTCTGATTGGCTGGTACCCGTTTCCTTCTTAGCAGGATTTGTTAAGTTGATCGCTGATTAACAAAAATTGGTGGACGGTTGGTAGGGTTAAAGATTTCACCTCAGATGTGGATGTTTTCATAATGATTGCAACATTCTTGTACAGAGCACTCATATAATTACACTATGGAAGAGAAATGTTGCTATTCCAATATGGAAGGAATAAGATCAACAGGAGATTTAAATTGTAATGTGATCACATGATTAAACTTAATATTTACCTTAATGTTGAAATGGGACATTGATTAACAAGACAATTAAAAAAGAGCACTTCAAAAAAAAAATGTAGCCGACCCCAGTCCTATATTACAATCATCCTTTTTTAAATTTGAGGTTGATTATATATTTCTGGTAATCAATGCATTCTTAATACTTTATCATGTTCTATAGTATGAATTTTTTTAAACTATTACAGTCATCATATTTCTCCTATTTTCAAATAGTCAAGGTTGTATTTTGATGTTGATATTTTATCTGAAATTATCTTTTTGTTAACAAAATGTATTCCTTACCACAAGTTCCAATTTCCATCCCCCCTGTATATACAAGACATTTTATTTGTATATTTGCATTTGCATACATTATACTACACAGTACTACAGAACAATTTACTATAAAGTGTGCTCTGCATTAAGCTCAAAGTCTGTTCAGTCCGACTGTTCATACTGTCCATTTGTGTATGAACATTTGTGCATTCTGCTGTGTGTCAGCAGGGGGTTTGTGAATATGCGTGTGTAAATCCAGAGTTTGCATGTTGATGACAAATCCTTCAGTCCATAAGGACGGGGGTTAAAAGCGTACGAAGGTAAGGGCCTGCTGTCTGGAGCTCAGTGGAAACCGTTGCTAAGCTAGACAAGGCTAACCCAAGGACAGGGTCAAAATCATTATCATTCCGCACACAGACGAAGAATTACAGGCCTGTCTGTCTCTCCATCTGCAGGAACCTTTCTGTGAGATCAGCAGCGGCATTCATGAAATACATCTGTGATAGTCTACGGCAGAGATAATGAAATCATCCAAATCATTAGTGCAGAGAGGCAACTGGCAATGATTCTCCATGTGTTAGAGCTAAGAAGTGACTCCAAACTCGCCAAAATAAAGCAAAGATTATGGTATGAGGGAAAGAGAGGAAATAACATTTAAACATTAGCATGAAATAAGTGGTAAAAGAGAAGGGAATAGAAGGACAAGACAACACAGAGCAGAAAAGAAAAGAAAAGAGAGGAAAGGAAAGAGGTGAACACTGAGTAGAAACCAGGGTCTGATTTGAGGAAAGAAAGCCAATTGCTTCTGGGTAATCAAGGCAGAGAAGATAAATGAGAGAGCCAAAGACGTGGAATTCCCCTTCCAAAAATACACAAACTACATTTGTGTCTCTGCCATGCCTTGAGTCAAATGTTGTTTTTTAACCTTCTCTGAGTTAGTCCAGCTGATTAGTTTAGGGATGCACCAATTCTTTTGTTGTTTGTTGTTTGTGTACAATTTAATATTTTAATATTATAACAAGTGAGTAATGTTATATCTATTTATGTAATTGTTAAATTGTGTTTTACAAGGTTAGGAGAGCACTAAAAATCCTTGACAAAAAAATCATCACTGCCCAATATTACAAAAATATAACTTGTTCATTTGGGAAAACATGATTAAATATGTGAATGTCTGTCTCATTACAAGATCATATATGGCTTGATCTCTCCTCCGCTCAGACAGTTTGTTACCACAAGAACAACTGCATATCGGCTCACAAGAGGTGCAGTAAGAGGAGATTGCCTTATCCCACTCAGGAAAAGTGCTTTTAGTCAGTCTGCATTCTCTGTGAAAGCTGCACTAGAATGGAACTCCATCCAAGTGATCATTAGTCAACGGGACACATACAGTTAATTTAAAGCTAATTTAAAGATATGGTTATTTAGTACCCATATCTGTCATCACTATACATAACTGCGCCTTACTTCCTCAATATGTCTGTGCTGACTTTCCCCCAGTCTGTCTGCTGCCACCTGTCTGTCTGTCTTGATATTGCCCGTCGACACTCATCTACCTGCAAGCGTGTCTTTTATTGTTGTTTAGCCCTGTCAGACTGAAATGACACTACCCTTACATACTCTGCATGCTTTTTTATGTATTCTGCTTCTGATATATGTTTTTAGTGTCTAGAGATGCAAGATAATCTAGTTTTTAGTCCAAGTTCTATTTAACATAAAAAAATTAAATATATTGAAGTCAAGCATGATGTTTCCTTACATTTAAAGAATAAATCCACAATTACGTCTATAGCTTATTAACTAAACACTGGTATTGGATTGGTACTCAGTATCGGTATCTCTGTGATCGAACACAGTGTTTGAGTGTTTGTGCCAAACCCAACCGACTTCACATTTACTGTCAGGTATTTCTCCTGTGACAGAGCTCATTTTGGCATAATCACAACCTGCTTCACGGAGAAGAGCTTGTCCAAATCACACTCTCTCTTTAAAATACAAAAAACACAGAACCCCTCAAAAAAACAATAAATTTCAATAATTAATCAGTTCAGTTGATTATTAGCCAAATCTGTATACGTGACCTGTAATTTGGTTTATTGCTATTTTTGGAGGAGACCAACGATAAGTGGCAGGTGCAATGACCTCATTTGATAATTCACAACAGACTCCAAATCGTGGCTCAGACATAACTCCTCTCTTCTAATGGCCAGTTCAGTCTGGACTTCCACGTTTTCGTTTCTGTAGGTTTCCCTGGAAATCAAGTGGCCACTCAATGACGCAGGGGACACTTCGCCTGGCCCTTGACGGTCGACGGTTGCTTCAGTCGCTCATGTGTTTTGTTCATGTTCTTCATCAAGCCATGAGCGAAGCTGTCAGGGTAACCTTTACCAGAATGTCTGTTGTCCGTCAGGAGCATGTCAGCAGCAGCGATAAAACTCAGACTTGGCTTGATTCATTCTGGTGATGCAGTTCTTGCGAATAGGTGGGCATTATAATTAGCTAGAGTGTACAGGGACAACAACCAGCAATGTAAATAAACACACAGCCGATTAAATACTAAATACATTTTTGGGATTTCTATAATTCTAATTCTTTCCTATAAGGCAAAAGTTGAATTCTGATTCCTATTCTTCTCTTCTTACTTCTCTGCAACATCTTTATATCCTGACAATAAAAAACCTTTCCAAACCATTTCCTGTGCAACAATTTCTTTAATAAAATGGACTAAGGGAAATACTATTTTAGTATATAAAGCCTCTCATCCTTGCACCGTATACTTCTCTGGCAGACACATACGAGCCAATCACAAAATATGGGCGGGATATATTAATGTATTAGTTATATGGCTTCATATCTGTTTACTTTTGCTCAAAATGAAAGAGTCACCGCTGCATGTACTCATTAAGGACCCGCTATGTGCAGGCTAATAATGGGGTGTTCATACATGACTGTGATATATCACCCAGCTGGATACAGATGGTGTACAGTATGCAGTAAGCTGTTGGACAACAGAGGTCGAACACAACCACACTGATTTTTATGTTAGAGCTAACCATATCCACAGTCATTTAATATAGCAATGAATAACAAAAAAAAATTTGTGAGACAAGTGATAAAATCCGCCAGACGGTTGAGGTCATTTAATATCTTTCCAAATAAAATCCCCTTCTTTCACAGTATGTCTTCAATCAAATGTCTTTATTTTTCTTGATTCTAACAAACTGCCTGAGTTCTTCACAGTTTTATCTGACATAATCATCCAATAGTTCATTTGTTAAACTTATTTATGTTTATATGTTTATTTTGGGAGTGTGCAGTCTCACAGTCATGCCAGCATTGATGTTGTCACGGCGATACCCTGTAATCACCTGATAGTTGCTAACAAAGTCATGTCAATATAATTACCCTTCTGCTCCAGAGCAAACAGAATTTGACATGGTAAATAATTGATGAGCCATTTTCCCATTGGCACAGTTTTGGGCACCAGCTGTCTTAACACTGCCTGTCGGGAGTGATGGTGTATTCAAATTGGAAATAACTCAAACAAATGATTCTCACCTTCAACCTCTGGGTAAAACAGCTTGGCCTAAAAACACAGACTCGGTATTCTCTAGAGGGAGACTGAAATAGCAGCACAACACAAACCAGGAAGATAACACATCTTAATTAGATGCCCTCCACTGTTCTAAGAGGAAGAGGAGTAGATGTGGGAATATCTGAAGAAGGAAGGAGAGGAAAACTGCAAAAGTAAGGTTTTTAAAGGGAGGATTTGCCTCTCCCCATGTCTCTTGCTGGTCATTCTCCTTTTTTTCCTGGCCCTAAATTTTATTATTGTCACAAGAAAAAGCTGAAACACTCACTTGGATGTGTCATTGTGGTTTGTGCGTGTGCGAACTTGCACTTGTGTGACCACGTGCACAAAGCCCATGTGTAAGCCAGTGCCTGTGTTCGCTGAGTGCGGACAGACAGATGAAGGAAAGACAGAAAGGCACATTTCATTTATAGGTTCGCTTGGAGTTTTACTGTTTTGTTTTGGAGGACTCGGAGTTCTTGTGCACACTGTTTCACCATGACCTCACACGCACTGCAATATGTCAGCCTTAACGAGTCATTTAGTCCCAAATTCCATTTTAACATTTTTAATTTTCTTTTAGCGGGGGAAAAGTCTGCCAGCAGAATGAGGTATTTCAACTGCAATCTAAATTGATTTAAACTAAACTCTTGGTTCACATGCATTTAATGATGTTTAAAAAAAAAACAGACAACCTATAATCTGAACACAAAGTGTTTCTGCAACTGCCTAGACACAAAAAAGAGGTACTTGTGGCACAATAACTAAAACCACTAACTGATGTAGCCGATCTATTGACCAGGTATGCTAAACCATTACCACATTGACTGCTTTGAACACTTGCAAATAACTACACTGTTATCTTCATTAAACACATCATTAAAAACTAAGAACCTGTGTGTGCTGTTTGCTAAACACCGTCACTGAAATGCCACACTCAATTATCAATCCCCTGCACCCAGAATGAACCTGTGAAAAAAACAGTCTAAGTTAGATCACTTAGAAATCTGAGCTTGAACACCATAAATAGGATTCACAAGAGAGAGAGAGAGTTGGTTGCATAAGACTGTATTTTGTTAACAGTCCAATACAGTAACTATGTTCCTGTCATCTTCAGTTCAAGTAACTATGTCTGATACTGTTAAAGGGAAAGTAGTATTGAGAGATAAAGTAATTTGTTTGTTTCCCCATTGCATTTGTGTTCATAGTCTATATTTACAGCATGCTACAAATGAAAATACCAAAGACTAGATACTTGTGTTTTGTACTTAGCAATTCAGTGTGCTGCTGGAGTGTGGATGGAGCTTTTTATTTGTTTTTTAATTGAGGTTTGATACAATTTTGATACACTTTTAGAGAATTAAGTGTTTGGTTTTGCAAGATAAGACTGATAAGATGTGTAAGCTGTATTGTATTGTGAGCATGTTCTTAGTGTATGTGTGTAGAGTCTCGGCATGTAGGGCCCTAGATCAGACAATGTGATTTAGCAATTGCAAAAACAGTAACAGCCTATCTCAGTGTGCCAGACTAATTTATAGTTTTATTGAAGGAAAGACATGGAGACTGGAGTGCAGTTATTGTTTGAGCTTGGTTTACATTTTCATTGGGTTTATCACATGCTTAACACCAATTGAGGACCCAACAGATATGAAAATATGTCACCATGTTTAATATGATCTAATTCTCCTGTTTGTTTATAATTCCTTTGACTTCAAATCCCTCCGGAAAAATATAATTCATAGGCGAAAATATGGGTTAAAGGGCCTGGTATACAACTTTATATCGTACAAATAAACTACCATATGCATTTGTTTCAGAGTGCATGTGTACGTGGGAGTGTCCTCTACTGTGAAACAGGGATTCCCCAAGTGCTGAGGCTGTCTGCTAAAACGTTCAGGACTGATCAGATGCCTCCTTCCCCTCCTTCCATAATGAGATTAGTGCTGTGACCCTTCAGCTTTGACTAATCCCTCAACATTTACTGCACCATCTACACATCTCCAAACAGAAAAACACACAGGCCAGCTCAGGCTACACTAGTCCTAATCCGCAGCAATTATACTCAAAACCCCTGGTACTTAGTTTTTTTTTGCAAGATCTTGCATTTGTTGCGTTGCAGTAATTCTGCTTAGTTGGCCAATGCAAAGGGCAGCATCAGTCTACTACTACTATGCTTAATTCTTAGATTAAACAATGGCAGCCAATCTCAACAGATGTTTCTTAAAGTAAACCTGGTCCCAAAAACAGTGGTGTGAAGGTGAGATTCTGCAGGCCGACAAGAAAAAAATGCAAGGACAAACCAAGAGAATCATAAGAATCTGTTTGGCATTCAGAATATGAGCTTCTCAAAGTCATCTAAAAGCATTACAGGTCTCTATTTGTGCCTCTTTTGGTTATAGGCCCATAACTTTACTGATTTGGTTCACCCTCACCACTCTCATAGCGTTGGTTTTGCTGAGTATTTTCTCATTTAATTAAGAACTTAAGTGCAAAATAATCAGATTTTCAGAGAAATTTGAGTTTGAGTATGCGCTTGTTATCATCAATTTGGACAAAGTAATTGTGTCATCACGATATCTCAATATATGATTTCATCACAATACGACTCCATTGAAAGGCGATAAAATCATATTCGATTATCACCGGGCCCTAAATAAAAGCAACAGCGTATTGCACATACGTTAATGAGTTAGCCAGAGACACAACTAATGAAATAAATGCTAATGTTGCTCTGGATCTACTGCATGTGCAACGAGGGAACTATTTGCCAACAAGTTCTCCATATCAACATGAAAGGTGATATGTCAATGTCGGGTTTATAGCTTGTTGCCACTGCTCCCAAACGGTCAAACATGTTTTATTGATGGTTTAAATAAACCACCAAAAATAAACTGACACACATTAACATTTATAAATGAACTGAAATAGAAAATAATAATAAAGTAGCCGTTGCAAAAGAATCTTAAGATGCAGTTCCTCTCATGGACAACTAGATGCTAGCTCCAAGTACAAATGAATCCCAGCTTCTCTCTGGAAAAATAAAGTCAGTTCATTTCTGCAGAGGAAGTCGGAGACTCAACAACTTGATGTTACAGATGCTGAACTCATGTTGTCCAACTGTCTTTGGAGAGATCCATTAGAACCGTCTGCTTTATCATTTTCCTCTTCTAATTATTTTTCCAGCCATTGCTTAAAAAAATTGAGCCTAATTACTGTAAAAACGTTGAGCATTGATGAATACGCAATCCAATGCAATCACCATAATAACAGATCGAAAGATGCAACACCCAAACAGTATATACCTAAACCTCATCAGAGGAATTATTTAAGTGTAACACATCTTTACTGGGTCATAGGATATTTACAGATAAGCACGCACTGAGGTCAACCAAGGGTAATATTTTTCAGGACGGTACAACTGTCTATGGGTCAGGCAGGAGAGGGGCGGATCACAGCTGGTGGTCTTGCATTTAAGCCCAGTTATAACTGCTGAGGGATTTCATTGCACCCCTCTAAAAAAACCTCCACACGGCTGTCTGGGCCAATCAGTCAGTTGGCTTTCAGACTAGGTCTTCAGTGGGAACTAAAATAAAGAAGTGAGAGGAGCATGAGGTGTATGGCACGCTGGAGAGCTTGATTTAATCCCAGGAAGTCTTTACCTCTCTGTGCTGGTCTCATGCTAAATATAGTTGGGTTGGGTGTCTAACATACTGTAACATACGTGCTGGGTTCAAACTTTGTTCAGGTCATGCAGTGCACTGTGTGCGCGTGATGCCCTGTAGCTGCATACTCAGTCAAGGAAAAATAAAAGTTAACTCGATGATACGATTCTGGTTATTGCCAATGCAGTTTTACCCCAGCCAGGAATTTGTTATAAACAACTAGTACACATTGGAAACAAGGATATTTCCCACAACTGCCAGATTTTTTTCTTTACATGTTTACAGACAACTTGATGAAAAATGTAATGACGCCTTGATATTGAGTTTGAAATATTTCTCTGTAAGGGTTAGCATTTTGTTTTAGTACCCATGTGCAAATATATGCACATATGTGTGGATCGGCATGTCCATTAATCTGTCATTAGAAGAACAAATACTCCATCAATCTGTCATAATCGAAAATAGTTTGGACAATAACGCATGATTTGAGTCTCATGTCAAGTGAAGTGAAAAGGAAAAGTTGGCAGGCAGCAAAGGCCAGACTGCTGAGGATAACTCAGTTATTTTGTGACTGTCTATTTTTTGTCTGTTGGTCTTGGCCTACAGTTTGAGTACAGGAGGCTTCTGATCGTACCGATGACGATAGCGGCCCCATGAACTCAGTGTGTGTGTGTGTGAGAGAGACGAAAAGAGAGGGAGAGTGAGACCTCCAAGGCTTCACTGAAGGATTCATGAGATTTAAAGAGTGGCAACGGACCTAGACAGAAATTACACTCGGCTCAGCAATGACCGCACACACATACACACAAGCATGTACTCACATCCCCAGGCAGATACAGTACAACAACATTTGGGAGTACATGAAAACAAACTTTTATACGATTCCCATAAATCCACCCCTGTGGAAACAAATGGCTGCTATATTTTATAGTGACACACACTGACATACAGAACATACAACATACCTACATACACACTTTCATATATAGACACACACATGCAGTCAAACATCTCCAGACTGTAACCTTGAACCCTGATGAAGGACATCAGCTGTGAAAGAATCTCAGAAGCAGATGTGTTCAGGAAGGAAACTTACTGCCACATAAACACATGCGAACACATAAAAATACACGCAGGCTCGCAATCACAGTATGTCTCGACATACTCCAAGACAAGAACGTGCACTGTGCCCTTCATATGCCCCTGGCACTTCTGAATTAGTCGACATACAAACACACACAGGAATAGTTACCCACAACACAAACACAAATATACCCAGCTTTTCTTACAGGCATCTAATGATACCACGGTGATGACAGGCCTGAGCCCGACAGGCAGCTACCGTACTGCTCTATATTCACACACAGACTACCTTAGTTACTGTAGTACTGTATCCACAGGGAGTGATGAGTCATTATATACTCACATCAACATTTTTAAATATTGTATGGTCATGGTCACACAGGAAAAATTAACATTGGCAAATATTTGCCTCCCGTTCACTTCCATTTTGTGCGAACAAAAGGGAGAAAACATACCTCACGTGGAGTTAAACTAAATTGGTTTCCCCAATCGTCACTGACCACATTCAGCACACATATATCGCCTTAGAGTTGATTGACACTAGCCTGCAGGTAAGCAGCGGATAGCTTAGCTTAGCATAAATACTGGAAACAGAATGAACTGGCTAGCTTGGCTCTGTCCAAAGGTCACTAAAACACCTACCAGCGCATCTAAAGCTCATTAAATAGCACCTTATATTTCCCCTATTCCACCACCAAACACGGGCTCCAGGAAAGTATTTAAAAGTGTTTACAGACACAAGTTAATTAATGAGAATAATGTCTAACTATTCCTTTAACTTCTGATGAAAAAAAGCTGTCAGTCTTTTGAATGATCAAAACCATTGAATATGGTATTGGTTTAAAATTTTATTACACTTAATTTCATCCAATTGTTGCATGCAGATGATAGAGTGTGAAGGGGTTGCTCTGTTTGACCTGATTATTTGCAGCGTGCAGTCAGACGAAAGAGCTGATTGTGGGAAATTGTGTGGTGTTCAATCCCACATACAAGCGTGCACATGTGAAACAAGCCTGCATTGTTTTCCCTCACCCGTTGCCATTCTGTCTCACTCACTCCCTTTCTCTCTCCCTTTCTCTCTCACGCTTGATGCTGATGTCAGTGTTAATTGACTGAAAACACTGGGCAATGTGCAATGACAGAAATAAGACTGAAAAAATGACAGGGAAGCAGAGAGATTAATACATTTTTGAGGTCAAATTTGAACTGATGACTATGTATATATGTATGATCATGTCAACGTAGTTTAAGTGTCTAAACTGCTCTTTGGCAGTGTTTTTGATGGTGTGTCA
This sequence comes from Anoplopoma fimbria, assembly GCF_027596085.1. Taxonomy (NCBI): domain Eukaryota; kingdom Metazoa; phylum Chordata; class Actinopteri; order Perciformes; family Anoplopomatidae; genus Anoplopoma; species Anoplopoma fimbria. The sequence continues at coordinate 16,530,427 of NC_072458.1, forward strand.
CCCAAATCAATTGGCTGGATTGAGTATATAGAAAAGTGGAGCGTGACAAAGAAGAGAGAGGAAGACAAACATAAAAGAGTGAGTGAGAAAGGCAAACACAGTAGAAACAGACAGAGAAACCGGAGTAAGACTAACAGCAGCAAGAGCGTATAAACAGAGAGGATATTGGAGGATATGTGCTGCTTGCTGAGTGGATTAGCTCAGTGAAATCTTGCTCTGACTCATACCACACTTGCCTGTTATTATACTCCTTCCTTGCTTGTGTGTGTGTTTATTTCTGTGCTTGACCCTAATCCAGCAGGTGTGATGACATCTGACAAAAGCTATAAGGGAGTTCTGGCATTGTAAAGGATATTTGCCAGAAGAGAATGTACCACTACCACTTTTTTGGGACTATATTCTGCATGCTGGCTCTTTAACCGTGTGTGTGTGTGTGTGTGTGTGTGTGTGTGTGTGTGTGTGTGTGTGTGTGTGTGTGTGTGTGTGTGTGTGTGTGTGTGTGTGTGTGTGTGTGTGTGTGGGCTGCGTGTGTGTGGTTGGGGTGGGTGTGGGTGTGGGTGTAGGGTAAAGACTTGGTTATAGGTTAGGGTAAGGGTTAGTATTAGGAAAATAGCAGCTATGATTAGGGTTTGGATAGTCTATGAATAGTCTTCAGAAAATGAATTAAAGTCAATATAATGTCTCCGAAAGTCATGAAAACACAACTGTCTGTGTGTAGGGTATGTTTTCATGACTTGTGGGGACTCTCCTTCTTCAGGAGTGGGGTCAATTGCAAGTCCCCACAACGTAAATCAGTACATCTTCGTGTGATAACTTGGTACGAGGTAAGGGCAAGGTAATGGTGGGTCCAGGTTAGGTTTAGGGTAATGATTAGGATAAAACAAGTATGGGTTAAGTCATGAAAACATGTGTGTGTGTGTGTGTGTGTGTGTGTGTGTGTGTGTGTGTGTGTGTGTGTGTGTGTGTGTGTGTGTGTGTGTGTGTGTGTGTGTGTGTGTGTGTGTGTGTGTGTGTGTGTGTTTGAGCATGTTTTATGACTTGTGGGGACAAAAATCTGTCCAGACAGTCACATTGTGGGGACCCCCCTTTACTTGGGGGACCAAATGCAGGTCCCCATAACATGAATCATTAGATGTTAGGATAGAGAATTGGATTTAGGTGAAAGTAAAATAAGGTAAGATAAGATACACTGTATAAAACTGCGGGAAGCATTTGTTTATGTTGGACTTATACAAGAGCATGATTTGCAATGATTATGGCTTACACGTTTTTTTTTATTTACTGGGGTTAGATGTAAAAAAAAAAACTTGTCAGTAGAGCCAAATTATTCTCTAAATCAATCTGCCAAAGCAATATTCCCTGAGTTTTCTAGACTGGAGTCTGGAACCCTAAAATAGCAGACTTATAACTTATTAAACAAATTGTATCACCATGGCAAAGTTTTCTCTCTTTCCCTACTCTCCTCACCTGTAAGTCAGCAGACCGCAGAGCTATGACATAACTTGTGGAGCTGCTGGCCAGCTGCTGCTGCTCTGTCTGGCAGGTGCATTTCCTCCTTGCTTTGTTTTTCCCTTGTGTTTTCTTCCCTAAGTGATTTACCATTTCCCTGGAAATCATCCCTCTCCCCGTCTCTCTACACACATCCCCTAAACCCATCATCTCTGAAACCCCACGGCTGGATGAGATGCCAAGCCCGCAGATTCTCCAGCATGTGTTCTGGATGTTTAGCTTGTGGTTATTGTAATGTTTTATTGCATTATGTAATAGCTTTAAATGATTAAAACAGACCTGCCAAAGGTTTATGCAGGCACACTCAGCTGCATATATGAACAAACCCAGACATAACACTCAGACGCATACAAAGCCAAAGACACACATGCACATATGCAATATATTTCTTCCAGTAAGAGCGCTGAGGGTTGGGAGAGAAAACCCCAAACAGCAGCTTGCACAACAGTTGGGCTGCTCGTGTTTGTCAGCATAGTGCCCAGGGAAAACCCCGCCACATCCACAGAAAGCAGAAAAAAGCAACACACAGACCGGATCCATCACACCAAAGAAACTGATCACAACAGACACACAGCTGCAAACTATACAACTGGATTACACAGCAAAAAACATTAAAGTTGTAAATAATCACATTGAAGATTTACTGCATGATATAAACTTGACTGCTGCGTGTAAGCAGTGCAATGTGCACGCTATTTATTTCTGTCTGCTTATTGGTTACTGCAACAGAGGACATTAAACTTTCTTGAGATAAGGGGACCCCTTCACCGACCTGACTGTAAGAAAGCAAGCCGGCAAGTTATTTAAAGTTAGAGACAGTCTGAAGAGTGTTACTGCAGTAGGAACTGAGAACAGCTGCAGGATAGATGCCTGTTACAGGATTTTCTACAGCAGCTACTGCTGTAAAGTTGTCCCACGACTTCCACTGCTCCACACCTCCATCCCTAATGCCCCAGCAGCCCAAAGCAGTAACTAAGGCATGACTCATGTGGGCCCAATGCTATCAATCGCTCCTCAGGGTCTCAGCTGCTGATGAGGGGAAACTATTTGAGTGATTTTCTCTTTCCTTCTTTCTCTCTGTGAAACACCGATGAAAAGCTAGCAGCGTGTTTTGTATTCTGAATGCAAAACTACTGATTTCAGGTGATGACGAGATAGTGCAAACAATGTACGGACACATAAACACAGATTTGCACGAAGATTTTACGGCTATGCACAGATAAAACCGATTGAGTGACAGGTCTAAACTTGTCAAAGAGCATGCAAACTATTGGTAAGCGCAGCAAAATATCCTTGTTGACTCACACACGTGCACACAGAGAGATCATAAGGCACAATTTCTTGAGCCAAAGCCACGTGTTTAAAGAGAACAAAGAGTCACAAACCGTATGTGAAGCTGAGCAGAGTAAATATAGATGTACAGATCAGAGGGAGCAGGCCAGGAAAAGAATGAGGTTGCAGAGGTTAAACAACAGAAATGGTGTGTGTTTGAATGAAACCAGTCAGGAGATGGAGAGGAGAAATTGAGACAAATGGACAATGTGGAGCAAAGCAGATTAATAGAGGATGAAGGAGAAATGAAGCCAGATTGAAAAGTAGTTAGAGCATGTTGGCTAAGGTTAGCACAGATATTAGAGTGCAGCGTGTCAGCAAAACCATTTAATATGTCTGGTGTTTTACAACTGCACAGCCACAGATGTCCTATACCACAGCCCCATCCCAGCTTACCCATTACCAAGCTTTATCTCCCTGTCACACCATGCCATTACCAGGCCTTATCTCCCACAGCGGGGGGGACACCAACACAGTAAATCACTGTTGGAACCAGCTGCAGTCATCTCTTTCTGCAGCATCTCAAAGCCAGATTGCTGTCACTACCACCGCACCCCCCTCGGTAAAGCAAAACTGAATAGTGACTACTGCTTTTTCAACAGAGACCACCATGTCAGTAAGCTCATATTTACAGAGATTTTTCCTGATGCCACCAAATCCTCAAAACATCTCTTTAAAGTGTATAAATACAGTAACTATAAACCTCTGATTTTGTATGGTGGCCTATTATTACTTTTGTGTGCTATCAAAGCAGAATAAAAACATACAACTGGAACTTAGACAGGAAAAGACAGACAGATGCAACACAATCTTTGACTCCGTTCTTGACAAGCTGCTAATTTGCTATGTAACAGCTCAACCACAGAAAATCAAAGCAAGTCAACCTTCACTACACCTCAACCTCCGGCCCCCCCCTCTCTTTTACATTACTGTGGGGGGTGATTAGAGAAGGATAATTGGGGCACAGAATTCCAGCAGTATAGGAGCCACATTTTTTTGAAAAAGGGCTAAATTCCAGAGGTAGCTGCCAAGGGATTGAACAGGCTCCAAAACACATGCAAGGTCTTTTGTTCTGCACTACGGCTCTTTTGTTTCACCTGCTGAACAACTCATTACAAGGAGCTTTACCTGTCAGATACCATACCCTCTCTATATTTGATCACTTAAACTGTATTTAATTACTGCATATCCTTTCACTTCAGGGGAGGCTGGGAAATGAGGCCACAGTGGGAAACAAAAGCTTTGGGATTCTGAAAACGTTCTGCTAATTTGCAGTTAAACAGTGTACAAATGAGAAAATTACAGTTTGCCAGTGCAGCTTTATCATTGGTTTTATCATTGTTGTTTTTCTAAATTTGGCCTTACATTTATACATTTGTCTATATGTATGTGTATCATTGATTGAACATGGTAATGGCGAATCTGAGCTGTCCGATACTCCGATACATATTTTCCCTAGGAGATGGTGGAGACCAAAAAGGAGCTACAAGACAGTGAATATTAGACTTAAACTCACCTGGTGGCCAGAAAAGAAAAAAAAAACCTCCCACAAGCATTTTTTATCTAGAGTCACTGTCGGATCAAATTGTATCCCTCACAAATAGAAAATTAACAACAAGGTATCTTAAGAACTAATGACTCGATATATCTGTGAAATCTGCTGTGTGTTTAAAGCTGTATCAACCAGCCAGATTTATTGAATCTATTAGTTTCGGGTATTTTACAAACAGTGTCTATAATAGTTTCATTTCGACTATATAGTTCCCTGCTCCGTACACATCTATGCTGTAATGAGTATTTAAAAACAGATTTAAGGGATCCTTATAGAATTGTCTGTAAATATCACCTCTTGCGGCTTAGCTGCAAAGCTGGCTAGCCAGCAAAATGATGAGGACCCAGTGGTTGAAGTTTAACAGAAAATCATGGTTTTATTACCCTAGTGTAAAGGCTAATATTTAGTTGGAAAAGTGCCCAAATCTCTCTCTCTCTGCCCCCTACCTTTCTCTGAACCTGGACTATCCAGCTGAATTAAGGTCAACATCTTCCCCTCATGAACTCCCCATGAATCACTTTCATGTTAGTCCTGCAAGGTCACTAATGAATATAGCCAATATACTGTCATCAAATCTAGAAATCCAGTATCAGTCAGGGTATAGTATTATTATGGTCCCTAGATGATGAATCATGATGTTTTAGGTGACCCCTTGCGCTGCCTCGGACAAGAAACAATCTTCGTATATACATCAAAAATATTTAACCGCAATAGGCTGATTGCAATGGAATGTGCTAAGCATGTTTATGCTCCCAGAAGGATGATCCATTTTCCTTCTGGCCAATATGTCACTTTGCACAACAGCCATGTAGTAAAATAATTGTCAAATGTCCATCAAATATGCAGATTTGGGGTCATGCTTGCTCATTTTACAAGTAAGGTAGACACATATTACAAAGCCATGTAACGACACTCAACAAACTCGCATCCCTTATAATAAAATAATTGTTTTGACGCTCTCAGTTTGTGGGATGTAATGAGCCCTGATGCCTCCAGGTGCTACTGATGCTAGCGGGGCTGTAGACCCTGACTTTTGTAGTCTTGTTGCGTAAAATTCTTGCTTCTTGCAGTTTTTCGGGAAAGAAATCTAATAGTATCTAAAGTTCACATCATGTCCCGTACTACCGCTATTCATTATTTCTTCCAATTATCTTCTATCTTCTACCCTTTAGCCCCTCTTGCTTCCTGTTACTCTAGTAGAGGTTATGCTCCCTTCCTCCCATGTTTCTGTGCTGTCGACACTTTCTAAAGATAACACCTCCACTTCACCCACACCCCTGAACCACCTCTCTCCACCCGTCAGCTACAACAAGTCTGCTGGGACAGAGACTGCTAAAATTAACCCTTAAACAAGGGTTTCTGATTGGCACTCTGATTTGTCAGCAGACCACAGGATCAACTGGGAACAGGGGAGGAAAAATAGAAAACAGGGCAGATGAGTAGATATTGAGAGACAACAGAACAAATGAAAGAGAGATGCTTAGGTAGATAGGCAAAATGAAGGGACTCAGTTTAAACGTTGTTCAACCTGAAGCTGACAACACTCAGGACACCAACACTGCATTAGAAGATAAATTCAATGCTGTTAAATTGACGCTAATATCCCAGTGAGGGAAAATAAAGTGAGTACTCAAAAGAGCTGGATCATTAAAGTGCCATGAAGGCCTCTCCAGTGCAGACACATTGCCTGCAGAGAAGTGCTTACATCAGCAGACAAAGTAACTGCTTTGCTGACCATGCCAATGTGTTCTCCTTCTCATATACAACAGAAGAAAAGAAAACTCATTAACTCACACACATTATCACAGCCTCACTCACACATACACGCATCACAGAGTATCCTTAATCCTAAATTGGCAAGCCTGAATGTAATTTGATCTTTCCGTTAGCAGCGATGCCAAGAAATGCCAAGGAGCGCCGTCTTTCTTAAAGTTGTACTCGTTTTTTCAACCTTGTGTCTCTGAAAGAAGATCAATGAACAACTGAAGGAGGTTGCAAACCCTAAGATCTCCCTAACATTTGACCTAAATACAATCAAATCCTGATTCTTGTCAATCAAACCTGAAAGCTGATGAAGACGGCAAGATTAGGAAAATCTCAGAGGAATTGATCCTTTCCTGCATTCCAGTCCAAAGCCAATGTCAAGCAATCCTACTAAACTGACCAACAGTAACAGTGAGTCACAGATACTTGATTCCACAAGCAATTTGTATCCTTGATTGTGACAGACTTTTCATTTAATGGATAGTATGCTGACCACTACTCAGGCGATTTGAAGGTCAAGGCCCTGAAGGATTAAAGAGTTTTAAACTGGCAGATGAGTGGAGAGATGAACTGTCTCATCGAAGCAACGCTGAGAGGGGGTTGAAAATGGTCAGTAGATCTCTAAAGCGAATGGATCGCTGTGACTCGCTCACGCTATCTGATTATATGTCTGTCCAATGCTGCAGAATTAGAGAGTGCCACTCCAGAGTATCAACTCTAGTCAGGATTTGGTTGTTGCTCAGCATCTGTGCCATGCAGAATGAAATCTGTATTATGGGCAATATAGCCAGCAAACTCTATCAACAAACTTTGTCACCGGGTAAAATTCAAGTTTCACTCTTGCCATTCAAAAAGATATTCATCTCATATGGTGAGGATGCAGTTTTCTGTCTACTAAAAATAGCGTTGGTCTTGATATTTTTTTTCAAATGATGCCGAGAGAACCAATATGAGCCATGGGAGGGTGTGTGTATTATGTGTTTAGGATACATGTGCATCTATTGCATATAGTCCATATATGTATATATATATATCATTTCTTCCCTATATTCATTCTGCAACAGCACACAGCCGCTACAAAAAGATGAGTGCCTCTGTTAAAAGTTCACACGATCATTAATATCCTCTGCTCTCGTGTTTCACCAAGCATGGCTGCATAGCTAAGCCTCTCCACACACACACGGAGCGGAACAGTTAACACATAATTCATAATTATGTTTTAATGAAAACTCAACTCCTGGCTTTTGTTGCTGGGGTACTTTACCACTGTTTTGGAAGAAGGAATTAACAGGAGTAACAGGCGAACCAGCTTTAGAAGTGACATATTTCCTAATGAATGCCGACGTGCAGTGTGGTTCATGTGGTAGTAACTGGTGGATATTTGTAAGAGCAACAGATAAATATTCAAATAAATTGTAATGAAACTTAAAGGTATGAATTTCAAAACAGAATTTAGTGTTGTAGAATGAGAATGTTTAATTGAGAAGACTGCTTTAGAGGCAGTTAGAGGGTTTTCTGATTCGAGTTAAAGTAGAGCTTGTCTGTGGGACTGAAGATATCCCTCATTTGAGAGTAGACAGGAGCCATATGTCCAAAGCAATCTACTAGAGGAGGGGAGCAGGTTCAGGTGTTCGTGTCACTTACATTGGGAAATACTAATTGCTACAGCATGTTGCAAAAATATCTTTCATATGACTTGCATAATAATAGTTTAGAAACAACTAATATTTTCTTCTAAACTATTTTCCTTTATTTTACAGTGTAAAAATGAAAACAAGTTATGTCACAAACTAAATTGACAAACTGATAATGTTTTATTTTTTTATGTATGTGTACATTTTCTCTCCTTAACACTATTGGTACCACTCCTAGTGACCTTTCACCTCATCATGTTCTGAACCAATCAGGGTTCACAGATTCTTGGATCCAGAATTAGCACTGCTATCACTGGCATGAAGAATGTTGACCATGCAGACAAGTCATGGAGGAAATGAGTGAGCAGAGACAAAGTGCCGGTCGATATAAAGAGAGTGAGTTGCAGACAGAAAAAGGATTACATTGCTTGTAATATGACTTGGCTCTTATGTTAAAGTAAAGAGAAAACAGATATCAAATCCATCCATGTGTTCTGAGAGCATTGTTTTTTTCTCTAGATTATAAACCAGTAGGCAAGAATAATTCAAGAGTGAGAATATTATATATTATAGCAGCTGAAACGATAAATTATAAATGATTTTAAATGATAAATGACCAGTTCTGTCAACTGTCCTAGATATTGGTAAAATGTACACTTTAACAGTCTACAGCTATGCTATTAGCTACATGAGGCTGTACATAGGCACTGTGATGCTTTGAGCAAATTATTTGCTATAAAGCACTAAAGATAAAATACAGCTAAAACTGATGGTACTGTCATTCGTTTTGCAGGTATTTAGTCAAAATATAAGTATTGGACAAATGGAAATTTTGACATGACAGTGTTGTGAAATGGAAACTTCAAGTATTTTTAGTACAAAGATAAAAATGTGGATTTGCTGGCTCTGTGTTGCTTGATATCTCCTATCGTTGTCTCCCTCACTTGCAAATCTCTCATTCTTTTACAAGTTCTTTCTTCCTAATCTTATCATAACATTTCCCCTTTCATGCTGCGATCTATTTCTTTAAGCACCTTCTAACTTTCAATGATACTCCCACTCTGTCTCTTCCTCCCTCCTCCTCTTTCACAATCACAAACTGGGAAGAGTTAAGAGCATCACACTGTGAAGACTTTACCAGCCCCAGAAGGGGGAGAAAAAAACAGAGCGTACACTTTATAGCCACATTCACATGAAAAGCTTTCATTCACTTGTATCTCTCTAAACTGTGTAAAAGTCCCCATCATCCATGTTTAATGTATACACTGACATGATCACAATACCACGTTGAATTGGAGAAATTTCAAATAGCAGTCAAACGTGCCTCTGACTGGGAGGTCTCATGTCCGACAGCAGCATATTCCACGTGTAAAGCCCTGGACAGCCATCTAAGCGTGCAGTGCAATGTGTTCTCAGGCTTGCTGATGTGTCTGACTAGGCATGTGTGTTTCTCCTGGGTGAACCTTGTGTTGAACACGTATATAAACATGTCACAAAGAACTCACCTATGCAGGCGTGCACACGGACAGTCAGCTGGGTTCGTAGAACAACACTGTGCTTCTTCCCTCTGGACCTGACAATGAAAGAAGCACAAATATCTTTATGAAAGCAATGGTTTATAGTTTGTGCACAATCATTTCACTGACAACCCTTGCCTCAGTAGAGGGATCTGTCTTTTTTTGCAGAAGAATATCCTGCAACAAATCAAACAGCACTGGATAAGGAAGTGCAATTATCTCATCCAGTTGGCTACTGCTTTAAGGAAAATAAAAAACGTCACTTGCGTCAAGGAAAATTAGTTTGAAGACAAACTATGAGGCAAAGACTTGTTATGATGGAACTTTGTTTTATAATGCAGAGGCCTTTGGCATGATGGGAACTGTGCAGACAAACAGTGGCCTGCATTGGATTGGTACCCCCCCTATACTGATACGAATCTGAGCCTTGAGGATAGACCGCAAAAGTGCAGTAGCAGACACAACACACATACACACACCTCTGCATACCATCGTGAGCACACATCCATACACAGCATATTTTCAGTGGGAAAACAAAAGGAGAACGCACAAACATAAGGGTAAAAGATGGTGGTGTTTTGGAGAGAAACTCCAACTCTCTCTCCTAACCTCAGTTGTTATCTCCCAATCTGTGGGAGCGAATCACTGACTTCCATCACTGACATGCTGATAGCATCCAATCCAAGCAAGGAAAGCACTGCTCTGATAACATGCAAAACATGCACTGAGGACAAAACACACCCAAACAAGAGAGCAGCTGGCCTCTTATCCTTCTGTTAAGCTGCGTTATCAGCTTTGCTTGCAAATGGAGCAAAAATGTTAACATATCTGCTAAAATGCTGATAGCTAACTTTGTTTTTCTTGCAAATTCATTTTTTCTTGCTCGACCTGTATGATAATATATTGTGTGAGAATGACAGGTGAGAAAAAGGCTTCATTCCAGTCAAAACAGGGGAAGAAAAAATAGACCCAAGATACACCCATTGGATATGAGAATCTAAGAGACTGTCAGGATTAGAAGGGATGTCTTTGATTATAAATGCCAGAGAGCTGGGAAGATTCATTATATTTTGTTTATGCAAATTACTATTTCAATATATTTTGAATAATACAAAAACAGCTCTGGTGGCTTGGATGTACTCTGCTCTTCATGATAATCTACAGAAGTTTCCTCCTGATATGTCCTCTCCTTTAGAGAAAGCATCCTCTGAGCTGTCCTCGTCACCAGAGGACTTGTTTACTGTCAACTGTGGTGACCAGTGTCCTGCCGCAGCTGGAATCACGACAATGCGTGGGAACATAAATTATGGGGGATAATACCTTGACATCAATCTACCTTTTATAACACATTTTTTTCTGTCTATTTCACATGGGAATAGTGTCCTTAAGCCAAGCATGACAAGCCCAATTTGATGGCCATTCATAAAAAATTGCAATAATCATAAATTTTATTTTTAAAGCGCTTTAAAATGTACCCTAAGGCACTTAACATGGTAAAAACGAAAATAAAGGCAATAGAAAGAAACAATTTAAATTGCATTCATTGTTAAATAGGTGTTTTTTGTTTTGATTATTGTGCGATTAGATAAACTTCAGCCGGAAAAGACAGTAAGTACATGTGAATATGTGACAAACAGCTATTAACACAGAACAGCATCGTCACAGCTGATGAATAGAAACATCTAGACAATCCCCAAAATTCACAACCACTATGGCATTTAACTGACTTGAAAGTAAAATATGCGCTGTGAGGCTAAGGTTTTTTCAATTTTGGAACAATATAAATACTGTTCATCCGAAAGAGGGAGGACAGAACAGGCTTAGTCAGACACATACACCTTCAACCTTTGTGGTATTAAGCCAATAAAGGGTCAAACCCAACCCAATTCATTTCCTACTGTCATTACAGTATAACCTTTGATGACAGACCGTCTAATCCAACCAGTTCTCCAAGATCTCAACCACTTCCGAAACACACACACAGGCCCTCTATACACCTGTCCATCATCTGTTACAAGGCTTACCAGGTGAAGAATAAAGACAAGCCCACGCACACTGTGACAAACAAATAAATGCACACATGGAAACAACCACACACAGAAACTTATTACGAAGTCTTTGAAGACAAGGTGTGTCAGGATCTAAATTAATTAGCACAATGTCATAAAACTTTCTACTATACAGTACATTTTTGGGGTGGAAATCCTGAGCCCTAGCAGTGGATTTTCTCTGGTTAGCCTAAAGAGAGACACTGACACTGCTGCTTGGATATATAAGAGACTGAAAATACTTGAGGACAGTGCTGTTACAAAGTGATCATGCTTTTGCTTCTAGACTTGACAGGTTTGCGAACTGTGAAATTTTGTCACAGAGATCAGAATATCAATTATTGTAAAAACACAGTGTGGGAGCCGGAGCCGTGGAAAGGAGGGCACATCTGCCTCGCTTTCCACAGCGCTTCATACTTTCCATGAACTTGTGCTTCCAAGAAACCCATATACAGCAGCTTGTGATTCTTCCCATTTTATTAGAATGGAGAAACCCAGAAAAGATATATGTGTGTATGTGTGTGTTGGAGAGAAAGAGTTTGAGATGTTTTGATAGAGAAGACTGAGAGCGTATAAGAATATTTGGACGGGTATGAATATGAATGAGTCTCACCCTGTGTCATCCTGCTGAAAACCCTCCAGCTCGTCCTTTTGCTCAGCCAGAGAGGACTCCAGATCCAGATAGGTGCCATTGTGGGAGAGCTGCAGCGTACAGTCATCAAGCTATGGAAGAGAATGAAAAAATCTTTTGAATGCAAAAGTCTTAAGAAATGATATGGGCCTGAACTAAAATATTTGATCAAACTGTGTTGAACAGAACTAGGAGCCAACTTAAAAGTTTGCATTTAGACCTAAATTAGGGATGGAAAATCTGATTCAGCACTTGGACATGTGAAAATTCCCTGGCCACGCTGTGATACGTACATGTGCCACCCACAGGAATGAAATTGGTCTCTGGGTGTACGATTTTTTAATACTCACTCAATATGTCTCTGCATGCATTTCACACTCTTTTTGTGAAACAAGTTGAGCCCGTAAAATAAAACCAGTTCACGGGGCAAGGATTTCAAGTGTCTACAGGGATCCAAAGTGGGAGAGCCATATGCGGTGTGCCTCTGCTTTCAGCATTAAGAAGCTGTTAAGGGAATTAACTAGTGGAGACATAGCAATAATGGCTTCAGAACATGAAACCAGAACCAGAGGGAAACACATAGATTGAAAGGTTTTTCGTGCATTTTTAAATAAAAGCTTTGAGAGGAAAAATAACACCCAAAATTTAAATTGTGTACATTATGAGGCAATTGCACATGTAAGCTCTACATGTTTGTCGGGGGAGCAATCAAAGTCATTCCCACATACATAAGTTACATGTGTACATTTATGCACAAAGCAGATTCAGTTTTTTACTTCTCCAGACCAAACCAATCTTGCACTCATCCATTTGAGATTGCATGATCTAAGGTAGGGCGGCCTACGTCAGAAATGACCCGCTATGCTCTGTGTAATGGGAAACCCGGCTGAGACCAGGTGCACAGTAATATATCTGCACACCATTGGCATTGATGTTTACAGTCACAAGTTGATAGCAGGTGCAAGCAGCCGTCCCAGCTACAACTCGTAAAAAGGTAACATACATCACGGCATCATTGTTACAATAAGCTATGATCTTTACAGCTCATTGTTAAAGCTGCGGATGTATAAATAGGTGAATGAGATCAGTGATGATTTGAGTTAGCATTTAGCACCTACATGGTACTTGTCGGCCCTAAACTGGCCTCTGTTGTGCTGCCAAACGCCCCTTGGCTGTCTGGTGGAGCTGCATGACGACACTCCCTGTCCAGCAGAGACCAGTGATCACAAGGCCTGCTGCTGCCCCTCCGTCAGTCCCTCCCTCTCACTGGGAAACGGAGAGACGGACTGTCGGATGGACTCACAGCATAAATATAGCCTTGCTATATTTATCCTGCACTGAGGCAGCATGCACACGATCTCAAGAGTGGGTGTGTCTGCAGGGTCTCAGAGTTAACGGGGGACGGACGGACTACCAAGGCTAACCTAACCTATCATACATTCTTTAAGCCAGGGGTCACCAAGCTTTTTGGTCTTGGAGCCACCTGAAGGGTAGAGAGTAATACAGAGGGTTACTTTTTGTTTTGGGTTATCTTCCCGATTATTTGGAGAATTTGCTCGGTTTACCGTTTAAGTGAGGAATAATACGCATTTAAAAGGCCACAAGGAGACTGTTTATGTTTACTGGTGACTGTTAGAGATTCCTCACAATAATTATTTGTAATGTTTTACTTAGTGATCATTGGAAATCAGAGAAATCATTTAACTTTTATATATCTAAACATGTTGCCGTGGAAACATCTCTGTGTGTACGCTACCATCGTTTGGTTCATGAGTTGAAGTTGAAGTTCAAGGAGTAAGCTACTTTTGTGGTATTTGTTCCGCCCCTCCTCCTCTGTGATTAGATGGCTGGGTAAAAAGTGACAGCGACTAGCGTAGCGTTTCACCCATATTTGAACATATTTGGGCTCTCTGTGGCCATAACAAAAATGCCAAACGTGCAGCACTAACGTTTGGCTTAAGCTCCTCTTTGTTTGTTTTGATCTGGTTCTGCTTTTTCACTATAACTCTCCTGTCGTTTCAGGTCCTGCCATTTTCTCAGGCCATGCTATCTACTCTTTCCCCTCACCTGGTCTTCCTCTCCCATCCCCTCACCTGCGGCTCATTCTCTCATTAGTCCCAGTCCCTTTTCACTTGGTCCTGGCCAGATGGCCTTGAGCTACCAAGCTCTCCAGAGTTCCCTCATATTTTCTGATCTGCCTGTTCTGACCCTTTTCTCTCAGTTATAACCTTGCCTGAACTGTTAATGCTGAACTCCTTGCAGCTCTGACTATCCCATTGTCTTACTTTTGGATTAAATCTGCCTATGAATGTTACAATTACTCTTACTCTGGGTTCTGCTCCAGTTTCACCAGAGTTGTTGTTCGTCCTAAAGAGGCTATGAATGTGTGTACCAAAAGTTAATCCCAAAATGTGTGTCAATCCATCTGATAGTTGATTAGATATTTCAGTCCGGGCCAAACTGGTGGACTGTCCAACTATGAAACCATCTTTGCCGCTAGCACGTCTAAAACGATTGACAAATCAAAAAGATAAAAAACACAAGCGTTCTAGTGCAAATAATGCAAAGGCCTTGTTTATAGTCTAGTGATTTGGGTTTGATTACGTAGAGGGGGGGGTTTAGAGACAGTGGCGGGGTTAATCATGCCATGTCCCACTTTCCCGCATTTATGTAGGACAAAAGCATTTATTGTGCCCAATCCGCTGGCATTATTCAGCGTTTTTTCTTCAATATTCCACTTGATGCTTTATGTTTATATCTCAAACACATGTCCCAAGACAGAGCCCCACCCCCACCCCCACCACCTCCGCCCCCAGCTCCCTGCTTTCTTCTGCTGCTCCACTTTTATCTACACACATTACTCAATCGTAAAAAATACTGCTTGGACAGCAAGAAGTGAGCCCCGGACCACTCTGTAACACAATACGCTTAACAGCTTACCCTCCAAAAGGGTGCCACCTTCCTAAAACACTTCGCTTGGGTAATAGTATTAATAACATAACAAAACACATCATGCTGGACGGAGCCGGCGGAGAGGTGGCTCCAGAAGGAACCACAAGCCCTTCACACTCAAGGCTCCAGGACGGGCCAGGGAAACACTTAGTGGGCTAGTATACTTTGCACTCATTTAATCACACTCTCCCAGTAGAGCAAAGCAGGGAGAAAAAAGATTGGGGGGTTGGGGAGTCATTACTTCCATGTTAAAACAACACCAAGCCTGCCGGCGATCGCGACGGGTCGACACTTAACAATACCCTTACGTAACATAAACGATGAGGTTTTAAGAACTTTTTAGTGTCAAAATCAGAGCCACAGAGGATCGTTTTTCTTTGAAGAGCGTGGAGGAGGGTGTGTTCTACACGGCTATTAAATCTCCCAGTGTTGCTTTAATGGGAACCCTTTGGTAATGAAATAAAAGTTCAGCTGTGAAGTCTTGGCTTTGTTGTTTTTTGAGGGGAATGGGAGTTTTCCCCTGCAAAACTGTTTATGTTTGACTGATGGTGAGGCTTCTGCATTGAGCTGAGAATCTATGGAACTTTCGTTAGTGCTTTTAAAATCTTTAACATTCAAATGTTTCTTTAAAAAGTGATAATATCTTCTGTGAGAATAAAAAGGAAACTTCTTTGTTTAGCAGCTTGGATAAAATGACACATCCCATGCACTGATTTAGCCCTGGCAAGTTAGCCTAACCCTGTGTGTTTATGTGTGTTTGTGTTTGAGTCTACAAACGGGTGCATGGTCAGAGAGGTGGGAGAGGAGGTGGAGGAAGAGGTCAGAAAAACCACGGCACCCAAAGTGAAGAGAACAAAGTGTCACAGGGATCCAGGCCTTCCAGCCGCAGGAATTCTGGGACAAGTGACCTATACTTTACGTGCAGCCCAGCCAGCCGTACACAGAGCTCTACCATCACGACATAATAATACAGTAGGCTTTTTTCTCAGGGAAGAGCACACAAGATTAAAACAAAAAAGAGAGAGAGGCTGCTTTAACAAAGAAAGACTTAAGAACCAGCTCAGAAAAATTGTTCAACTCTTGCTAGCTTTGGCATTTTCAAATAATATGATAACATACAACACCAACGTTTGAATCTTGGACAGTCTGACAGGCAAAATTTTGCAACAGTTCAGTTTCATCCCTATAATCTAAGCCCAATATCCAGTTGCCATTGCGCACAGTCTTCCTTCTGATGTGAACAAAATTGCAAACATGAACGCAGGCTGTGCCATCTGTCTGCGTATAGGTTGTAATCATAAGCTTTGCTGTGCTGTGGGCCATTTTTCATTTGTTTTGTGGCTTTTAAAGATGGGGCAGCAAAAGATCTATTTGGTCTGAAAAAACCGCTCTGCTGTTGAAAGCTGGTTTGCCTTCAGGGTTGTGTGCCAGCGGTGGAACTCTCTCTTTCTCTCATGGCCTCACATTTATTTTCAATTCGATCTGTTTTCAGTTTGAATTATACAGCATCTATATACAAATGAAGAATAAATACAAGGTCACAAAGTATCTGCTTCGCTTGTGTAGCCTCTGTCAGTGTGTTTGTTGTGTTTTCAGTCCCTGTTCTTTTTTTCTGGGTTACTGGGTTTAACACTGTCATCCACTTATATGCTATACAGACACTTTCTATCACACACCCATCGTAATCCGACACATGCCCCTCCATTTGATCATCTGTGATTCAGGCTTTTCGCTGGGAATCAGAGCTTTCACAGTCACACATGATATCTGGCTGCACTCGTGCCTTTGCACACCTGTCACTGTGACACTGTGAGATTGTGATCTATTCTTATTTGTAGCCACCTCAACAGAGAGGTCAAAAGTTAGAGTCAGCCTCACGGTTTTTTTTTTGGAGCGAGTGGAGATCCAGCCTCTTTCTCAATGGCACTTCAGCAGGGAAAATGTATGCCAACATGGGATAATATTGCTGTGGGCTTTAAGGGGAAACATTTGCACCCTTGTTTCAGTCCTCGGGCTGGAGAGCATATCGGTTGTGCTGCCAATGTGTTCTCAAAACAGCCTCTGAATGGTGGGCATGGAAGTTTATTTGCAGTAGGCTTCAAGTGAAAGACAACAGTGAAAACAACCTCATATAGTCCTGATTTAAATATTTGTATTTGCAAGAATGTGTGTTTGAATTTCAACACATCAAATATGAATAAAGCTGAAGTTAACACTCATTTTCTTTTTACTTTTACTTCAGTTCTTTGGTATCTTATGTTGTGTTATGGTGGAATATATCACTCTTCAATCCCTAATATATATACAGTACCAGTCAAGAGTTTGGACACACCTTCTCATTCAATAGTTTTTCTTTATTTTTATTTTTTCAACATTGTAGATTAATATTGAAGACATCCAAACTATGAAGGAACACATATGGAAGTATGTGGTAAACAAACAGATGCTCAACAAACCAGAATATGTTTTATATTTTATTCTTCAAAGTAGTTGAATGAGAAGGTGTGTCCAAACTTTTGACTGGTACTGTATATATTTTTATGTGTTTATATATAAATAACAAGGCAACACATAACTTGAGTCTAGTTGTTTCTAAATAATCCTACCTTGTGTGGGGCTTTGAGGAGCCTGTGGATGCCTGCTAACTGGTTGATGAGTGGGATATCCTCCCTGAAGGTGTACAGCGGCGGTCTGGTCGGCTCCGGGAAATTCGTGCTGTTGAACGGATCGGTGTCATCTAAAAACTGAACCCTGCAGACAAGCGTGGCCATGGTGCATCCATGCAAGTATCTCCTCTGAGAGGGCAGCCCGGTTCAGTGAGAGCTGTGGGATGTCGGATGCGGCTCCGGGTCTCTGTGCGCTCCTCTCTCCTGGTAACGACAACAAACCCGGGTCTCCAAGTGCGCCTGGGAGCGCAGCCTGGAGTAGTGTGTGTGTGTGTGTGTGTGTGTGTGTGTGCGCGTGTGTGTGTGTGGGGGGGGGTACTGGTAAGCCCAATGGGTGGCACAGGGAACCGGCCAGTATCTTGTCTCGCCTCCCTGCGCTTTGGTTGAGGTTTTTCGGTGGAGTTATTCTCGGAGAGGCAGGTGGCCAGTGGTGGAGAGGGACGCAGCAGGCGGACTGCAGCCGGAGAGTGAAGGATCAGCGCAGCTCGGGACAGCCGGTCTGCTGTCTGTCTGAGTCCCAGTAAATCCCCCCCCCCCATTTCTATTTTCCTCTCTGCCTCATCTCTCCCTCCTCCCCCTCCCTTCAGTTCACTGCCCCCGGCTTACTTTGGCTTCCTATATGATAATGAACTCCACTAATCCTATAAAAACATATTTGGAAAACTATGTAGATATCTAGCCTAAATGTAAAAATAATGACCTAAAATGTCTTTGCAACATTTGAGAAAATACAAAACCACAAGCTTCATATACCATAAAGTAATACATATAATAAATAAATCATATTCATAAGCACTGAAATAGTATTATTGAGTGATTATTCCTTATTATTGCCTTTTGAAAACAATGTTGTCAAAAAAACTCCCTACAGAGTACAATAGACATATAAATCCAGATCAGGGTAATGCTGGGATGAATATTTCCTGTGAAGAGTTTTGCTGCAAGTGTAATTTGAACAATGCTGTCCTCTTGTGGCAAAAATATTTGAATGCAGGTTATACAGTATTTCTGTCAGTTATCCAGTTCTACAAAACTAATATGCCTTTTTTTTTTTTTACAGCATATTCAACTAATAGTTGAAAACTGTAATATTTAACCCCTCAGGGGAATCTGCCTAAGCCTGACACGTGAATTAGACACAACGTTGGAGAGCAGAATGTAGTCATAATTAATACTCTACCTAAATAAATGTTAATTTACACAAAACACTTAAGTCATATAGTTATTATAGAGTAATCAGCAGCAATGATTGGACAGCAACGTATTTGAAATCCCTCTTATCTGCTTTGGTTTCTTAATTAGATAGTTACCAAACTAGTTCATTTTAGCAGCTGATGACAGTCACCAACACTAGTGTCATTGTTTAGTTTTAGGCTCCTACTTTGTGTCACCTTTTTGCTGTGGATTATTCCACAGTTGTAAAGGTAAATATTCCAAATGTTTCAAAGTTTTTTTTCCTGTTGCATTGTATGTAAATGAACGGACGGTAAGGTCCAAAGGTGTTGACTGGCCATGCAATTCTATGGAAAGGGGTTAAGGGCTAAACTGACAGCAAAGGCACAATAGGAACATTTCAAAACAACAACTCTCCCTCCTCCCCCTCCCTTCAGTTCACTGCCCCCGGCTTACTTTGGCTTCCTATATGATAATGAACTGCACTAATCCTATAAAAACATGTTTGGAAAACTATGTAGATATCTAGCCTAAATGTAAAATAATGACCTAAAATGTCTTTGCAACATTTGAGAAAATACAAAACCATAAGCTTCATATACTATAAAGTAATCATACAGTAATAAATATAATAAATAAATCATATTCATAAGCACTGAAATAGTATTATTGAGTGATTCTTCCTTGAAAACAATGTTGTCAAAAAACTCCCTACTGTGAAGAGTTTTGCTGCAAGTGTAATTTGAACAATGCTGTCCTCTTGTGGTTAAAATATTTTAATGCAGGTTATACAGTATTTCTGTCAGTTATCCAGTTCTACAAAACTAATATGCCTTTTTTACAGCATATTCAACTAATAGTTGAATACTGTAATATGTAACCCCTATAGATTATTCCACAGTTGTAAAGGTTTCTTCCTGTTGCATTGTATGTAAATGAACGGACGGTAAGGTCCAAAGGTGTTGACTAGCCATGCAATTCTATGGAAAGGCGTTAAGGGCTAAACTGACAGCAAAGGCACAATAGGAACATTTCAAAACAATGAAAATCAACATTGTAAGGCCAGTTCCTTGCATGGAAGTAGCTTGCTGCCATTGATGTGTGAATAAAGTGCTTTATAAGTACAGTCAATTACCATTTACTTCATTAATAGGCCCTTTGTCTGTGCACCTGTAAACATCATCTGTGTATGTGAGCAAGCTCTATCGTATAACATGTCATTAAATGCCTAAGGGGAAAATCAGTGGTGATCACCTTTAAGTTACCACTGGAGGGCAGAAAGCCACTTCTTTTACGTCTTACAGCTTCACTGTTAAACCTCAAGAAAAACCCACCATCAGCTTCATATTATAATAGTGTGCCTCTTAAGTTAATGACTGGTTGTAAAGTGAAGATCAAAGTACAAAGGTTTCTTCACACCCCCTGACAACCACTCACTGTATGTTCTCTTATGTAATGCTGCCACATACTCCTGCATGGTTACGAATCACCAGCATGTATTAATCTCACTATGGGAAGGTAATCTCTAACTATAAATCATCAACTAGAATGAGTTGATGTGCTTTTAATTGGCCACAAGCTGAGTTATATCTAAGCTGTGGTATTCAATACTTGCCATTCAAATTTTAACCCAAATTTCTTGTTTGTGCCACAAATCCTGGTGTTCAAAGAATGATGACAGCACATTTGTTGAACATCATAAATTAATGTTAATAGTTACCAGACAATGACCTTTTAAGAGAAGACTTGAATCTTGAATGATCGCGGAAAACTCGAGACATTTAGCTCATTATACTCTAATTGTCCTGCAATGTTTTTTTGCCCGCTTTGTAGAGCCACAGTGACCTGAGGATGTCTTAATAATCAGCTGTGCCGTAGTATAAAATAAGGTATTATTATATAAGTTAAGTTATTATAACAGCAGACACATTTTCTTACAGGATGCAATGGGGTGCAAGCACCTTTCCTCAAATTTAGAGCGACACTGTAGACATGAAAATATTTTGTGGTCAATGAGGTGTAGTTCTGTTGAAGTTTTCTGGAATATTTTAGATTTGATTGTTGCTGCTGTTTTTGTAAAATGTCATGTTTTATACTTTGTTGAATAAACACATGTGGACATTTACTCTGTTTATCCTCACCTTTCTAATGAAACAACCGCAAGATCAATATAATATGATAGCTATAATATAATTTGTGCCACACCCAACTGACACCAACATAAGTCTGTCTGGAGTTTTTAGTTTTTCATCTAGTCTACCATGAGATCCATTTCTTCTTCTTCTGTTGTCCTGTCTGTGATCACACATTTATAAGCAGTTTCTGAAAATGGGTTGCTTATTAACAGCTCTTAACGCACATTTACCCTCAGGGTGGATTTTCATCCACCCTGAGGGTAAATGTCAAAGTCATAAATGGTTAAAATAGTAGTTGAACTAAGAATAATGTACATGCATTTTGTAGTTAAAACCTAAACTACAACATTAGTAGAAATATATATTATGAGTTCCCAATTTGCAGACATATGAAATCCAATTGGTACATGGTTAATAAATTATATTAAATTAACTTATCAGAGGGATCAGAGTCCGTCTCAGTGGTGATCCTGGGATCTTGTTGATGGTGTGAGTTTCTTGCCTTTATAGACTCCTCTGCTTGAATTACCCTTACATGTGTGCATCGATCAAATTCTCCACCACACTCAAATCCAGACACATCTTATTTTGTTCGGCAGGAATATTTTATGACGTTGACACCCAAGTGTCTTCTAGATGCTGGACGAGATGGAAAGATAAGTAGAATTTGCAAGACCCACACACACCAGTAATCAGTCAGGGATCGAGCTCTCTGATAGGCAGCAGCACTGGGAGTCTCCGAGCTTCTCCCGTATGACATTTTGGATCTGTAGACTGGATTAACTCCACAGACACCATGAGACTGGTTCTTCCAAACCCTGGGCTGGAAGAGAGGATCCCCTCTCACGAGGACCTGGAGAGGATGGAGCAGGTTGAGGCAGGGGACAGGCCCAAATGGGACAACAAAGCCCAGTACCTACTCACCTGTGTGGGCTTCTGTGTGGGACTTGGCAACGTCTGGAGGTTCCCTTACCTTTGTCAAAGCCACGGAGGAGGTAGGCTCTTCTTATCTGTAGCTACAATCCTGAAAAGCACGCATATAAACCTTTCCCATAGTGGTATTTTAAATCGTTCAGGTATCATGTTTGCCTTTTTAAATAAAATTTTCACATCAAATTCTAATTGCTAGTTGTAAAAATAGAAATGTGATAATTCGGATAGCCTACTTGATAGTTTAAATTAGCCCCTCAAATGTAAATAAAATGCAAGAAGTTTTGTTTACAACACTCATGTTGTCATGAAGTCTTCCTTTGTTCATAATTCATGTAAACTTCTTTAGTTAGGTGTATTTATATTTTGTTATGGACACATAATTCTGGTGTGAGTTAAATATAAAGAAGCATATGTATTGAGCAAACATACTCCATTATTCAAAGTGGCACTATAAAACCATAATGCATCTTTATGCTTCTAATATCTGCACTTAAAGTGATTTAGGTTAGACATTAACTCGCAGAGGTGAATGAATGCCTTTTTTAAAGCTATAAACTCCATTTTACAGCAATGAACCACTGATGCGTTAAAGCCCCCTACATGCTAGTTTTTTTCACCAATGTTACTGGAGTGCAGAAACACTGACTACTGGGGAACTGGCTTTTTGAATTGAAAAACAAGTGCTTTCGTTGATTCCTTGAACTTTAGCCCTACGTTGTGAGGGTCGTGATTGCATGTCAACACAAACATGGTCTTGTGCTGAGGTGTCGCCTGAGAGGTAATCAGATAGCACCTATCAGCAACATTTTTATAAAATGAAATTCTGTTTTACAACTCCTTATAACATCTGATTAAAACAAGATGAGTCTACAACAATGCTAGCAGTTCTGTGAGGCTGCTTTGAATTATTTAATCGTTATTATTTTATGTTTACCATGTTCACCACTTAGTATGTCAGCATCCCTTGGTCAAAATACAAATAAAGTTTTGAACTAATGATGGCACTAGATAAAAAGTTATGGGATTACCAAAGTGATTACAATTCACTTGTTTATTTGGAATATAGAACCAGGTTGTTGGAGTTAGTAGTTTTACCCACCATGTTTTCTAATTGTTTATCCATATAATTGAGCATATATGATGGTGAAACTACTTACAAACCACTTTTCTAGGTTTTTAAAAGCCAACACTTTGAAGATATCCTGGATATACAGTAATTGAGTTAGAATAAGCATAAGATGAAAACCTTTCAGAAGTGGAAATCCGATTTCCCCAACAATCTCTGTGCCACTGATGTCAAGGTAAAGCTCGAGCTGCCGTTCAGGCCAGTCTACATATTAATCTCAAGTGGTTAACATTTACCTTACATAACTACTGAGAGCTTCAGTGACAAAAGTAGGTAAACAATCTGTAGTTGAATATAATATCCCCCGGCTGGAATATGTCAAAATGGCAAAACTCTTCCTCAGAATTCAAGCAATCTGCGAGGATCATAATTTGATGTGTGATTCAGTTTTTTTCCTATCAGCACTTTTGAATGTCTTCTATCTGAATCCTGATAGCAGAGTGAACTTTCAGCCTTGGGCCTACACCATCTGCATCGTCATGCACGATAATGAAGATGATGAAGGCTCATGTCAATCCCTTTTTGTTTTTCGCCAGTATACTGTTTGTGTAGTTGTTTCTGCAATAAAGTTTTTAAAGGATCCATAAAATGTACTGTGAGGACATACATAACTGCATATTAAATTAAAGACCATTTTTATGTGTTGAGGCGTAAAGAATTTCTAATGTTCCAACAATCACATATTGCTTCAGTAAACAAGGTGTATCTATAATACACTTACATTTCTTCTATGTCTCCAGTCATCTTAGCTTATATTGGTTTGTCCCCAGGTGCTTTTATGATCCCTTTTCTTATCCTGCTCGTCCTCGAGGGGATCCCACTGCTGTACCTGGAGTTTGCCATCGGCCAACGGCTCAGAAAGGGCAGCCTAGGGGTTTGGGCTTCAATTCACCCCTACTTGGCTGGAGTTGGTGAGTGCATGTATAACTGAGTTTAAATCCAATATGAAAGTCTTGTTTTAAGTCTTTTTTAGTTGGACACACTTGTCAAATCCTCATGTACGTCTTGCACTATTATGTAAATCCATTAATATCTACATTATTACAAAGCATGCGAGAATCATAAGAACTGTCTCTGGTTTTCCCCCTCTATTACAGGTATTGCGTCCATGATAGTCTCGTTCTTAGTGGGCATGTACTACAACACCATCATCGCCTGGGTGATGTGGTACTTCTTCAACTCTTTCCAGAGCCCACTGCCATGGAGCCAGTGTCCTCTCAATGATAATCTCACAGGCATGTCACCATTTGAAAAAAACGATTTCAGCCCTCATATTTTACGATCCATTCAAACCATTTGATTTTTTCCCCTACCTGTAGATCTAGTGTCAGAATGCAAACGCAGCTCTCCAGTGGACTACTTCTGGTACAGAGAGACATTAAACACCTCAGAGGCTATAGAGGATGCTGGAGGTCTGCAGTGGTGGATGGTGCTGTGTTTGGCTGCTGCTTGGAGTGTGCTCTATTTTTGTTGCATTAGAGGAATTGAGACCACAGGCAAGGTAGGGAATCTATGTCATTTATGTTTCATAATGGGGCAGCATAGAATTCTCATTCCATTTATCAGCCATCTTATAATAGTTTTTAAAGGTTGATAAGGTAATATGGTGTTCCAATAACACAATAAACCAACATGCTCAATACCACTATACTTGTTTTATTATAAGTTCCACCTGTGTTTTCCCTAGTATGATGTCAAAATCTCTGCAATGACAAAGGTATATTCCAGCATATGCTGCATTCTCAATATAGTAACAGTGATTGCCTAGTGATTGGAACATTCTGACTGTGATGATTTCTCACACCCAGTGGAAAGAACTACATGAGGTATCAACCTACCGGTGGTAAAATGGCTACAAAGTCCAATCATTTGAACAATCAATGCATCTAGTTTGAAAGGGGGTATGCTTTTTTTGTTTTTTGTATGTCGTTTCACTTGTAAACAAACCCTTCGAAATAGGTGACAAAGCAAAAGTGGCTAATTTAGGCTTGCTAAATTGAAATGGCAGTGTTAGCAGTAAAGATACATTCATTGTTGTTTTAACTTTCTGTTGGTGAGTGGATTTAACAAGGAGATACATGTAAATCAGGGAGCTTAAGCTTTTTGTAAGTTTTTTCACCGTGATAAACAGGCACCTTTTATAATATACAGAGTATACTCTATAGGTCAAGTACCTGGTTTTCAGCAGACATTTCTTCTCTGCTTTAAGAGAGAAATAAAGCCTGGGCTCCTGCCAGATGTACTGGGGATCCTAGTCACTGGCTTGCTTTGAGGCAGCTTAGAAACAAATCCACATCTGCAATAAGAAAGGCTAAATCTTATTTCTTTTTTTTTCATTCCCAATTTATATTCAAATCCAGCAAAGTTCTGGAAGGAAGGGAATTCGCTTAATCATGAGTCATCACTCTCCATTTCCTCCATTCTTATCACCATTTGATTATGGTGCACTTTATACCTGAATGCTTCAGCTACGACTCTGAAGACCTTGGATGCTGTTTATCACTCTGCACTTAGATTTATTACTGGAGATAATTATACTCATCATGGTTTGCTGGATGGTAAAGTCGGATGGCCCGGCCTCTCTGAAAGGCATGATACAGACACTATGTTTTATTTATTTATAAGACCCTAACAGTTGTTTTACTATGTTGCAGGTGCCAGCTGTTTTCTTTTTAAGTTGGAAAATCCAGCTGACTTATTGGGCACCTCCAACATGAATCATCCTTAGGGCAATTCAAATGTTGTATTTCATCCTATTCATCCCATTTAACTTCCAGTTGTTCTTTTTGCAGTTGATTCATTTGCATTAAATTATAATTTCCTTATTTCCGTTTTTTTAGTTGTGTTTCTTTGTGCCTGTAATTGTCTGTTTCTATTTTTTTACTTGGCTTTATTGAAAATGAGGTCTATCGACCTCAATGTATTTCTAAGTAAAAATAAAGGTAGAATAAAATAATGAACTTTGGAAAGAGCCAGGCTAACCAGGCTAGCTGTTTCGCCTTGCTTCCTGGTCTATAAGAAATGTGGCCTTGATTTTGAGAAAATAATTAACAATGTAAGAAAAAAATGCCTTATTTGACTAATATAATTTGTTTTTTTGTGGAAACCATAGTTATTCAGAGATAATATAATAATATTTTAAAAAGGTACAATTTGCACCTTTAAAATATGTCTCTTTCCTTTATCTCAGGCTGTGTACGTCACCTCCACTTTGCCTTACCTGGTCCTCACCATCTTCCTCATCAGAGGACTGACTCTGAAAGGATCTGTAGACGGAATCAAGTTCCTTTTCACACCAGATGTAAGTCATTTAATAACTTTCTCCCTGTCATTAGCCTGGAATATATTACACTCTGCTAAAGTATATTATTGATTTCTAGCTAGATGAGTTGATGAACCCATCAACGTGGTTGGATGCAGGAGCCCAGGTGTTCTACTCCTTCTCCCTGGCCTTTGGAGGTCTCATCTCATTTTCCAGCTACAACCCTATTCAGTAAGTACATGTTAAATCTATATGGCATCTAATCTTATCAGCTGAGATAAACTTAATAAAGTGCCATGAGGACTATATTTTATATTCTAATTGAAGGCATTTTATCAAAAATAAAATAAAATGGTTTACTAAGCAAAAATGTTAAATAAAACAATGTTTTTTCTTTTCTTCTAGCAACAATTGTGAGCAAGATGCTATTATCATCTCCATTATTAATGGCTGTACTTCTATCTATGCTGCCACGGTCATCTACTCGATCATTGGCTTCCGGGCAACAGAGCAGTTTGATGCCTGCCTTAACGAGTATGTGCATGTAACATTACGTCAATTTATTTGAGTTAATCAGGGCAAAAGTAAAGAACCATTTTTCAGTCTCTCATTTTTCTAAATGTCCTCTTTCAGCAACATCTTGATGCTGCTGAATGCATTTGATCTGGCTGAGGGAGCCGTCACAGAGAGCAACTATGCTGAAATGCTGCAAACGCTCAACAGCACAATCTCAGGGTCAGAGGTCATTCAGGGGCTGGACCTTAGCACCTGCAACCTCAGGACTTTTCTCAGTGAAGTATGTTTTTTTTTTTTATGAGGCATCATGTTTTTACTCCAAATCCATTGAGTATTGTGACTGATTGTGCGCTTGTTTTCCAGGGAGTGGAGGGAACAGGTCTGGCCTTTATTGTGTTCACGGAGGCCATCACAAAGATGCCTTTTTCTCCTCTCTGGTCCGTCCTCTTTTTTATCATGCTCTTCTGTCTCGGGCTTTCCACCATGTTTGGAAGTATAGAGGGAGTTGTTGTTCCCCTGCAGGACCTTAATATCTTTCCTAAGAAGTGTCCTAAAGAGGTGCTCACAGGTAAATTATCTCTTAGACACATGTGTGTTATCTTGCATGTTACTAATCACAAGAATATTCTGAGGATTTGTGGCTTGTGAAAAATGGGTCAAATATTTACTTTGGTGAACTTGGAGCGAAAGAATCGATCATAATCTCTGTTCACATCCACTGGATATAATAGACTCAGGACCTGCCGCTAGTCTCCTAAAGGGGCGGGTTAGTGGCTAAATCCATGTGACACAGATACAGGAAATTGACTCTCAGTGGCGGTGTCTCTGTTCTGAACTATCCTCTATAATGTGTTTGTGTCGGGCAAGGCTGTGACCGGACCAATAAGCATCCTTAGGTATGTGCGAGACAGCACGGAGAGGTGATCGTTCGTTCAAAAATATCAATGAGGTTGCTGCAATAGCATCAGTTATATCAGAACTGGAGAGTATTTGATAATGAAAGAAAGAAGAATATAGAATAGCACTGAAGGCTTTTCTAGACGGAGAAGATGTTTTTGCTCTCCTCTCTTGATTGGCTTTGGTATAAGTTTGATTGACAGATTGGTTTTCCAATGACCAATGATTCAAAGACTGCTTCTCAGATGGTTCTGTGTAACAAACCATCTAGCGGTTCAAGTTACCATGTATGCTGACACAGTTACCATGTATGCTGACACGTTAAGAACATTGTCAATAATAAGTTATTTTGTTTTGGATTTTAGGGATTGTGTGCCTCACATCCTTCTTGATCGCGCTCATCTTTTCTCTGCGGTCTGGTAATTACTGGTTGGCACTATTTGACAGCTATGCAGGCTCCATCCCTCTGCTCATTATCGCCTTCTGTGAGATGGTTGGTATAGCCTACCTGTATGGAATAGATAGGTAAGTTTTTAAAGACTGCTTGAACATTAGATTACAAAGCTTTTTGTGCCATATAGAACCCCTGGAATGTAGTCACAGTGTTTATGTATGTGCCATGTTGATAACTCTCTTAAATCAAGTTTTTTACAATAAAATATAACAGCATAACCAAAGAGTCCTGAATCAGATCTAACTCCTTTGACAGGTTTAACGACGATATTGAGTTCATGATTGGACACAAACCGAACATCTTCTGGCAGGCCGCATGGAGAGTGGTCAGCCCTTTGATTGTGTTTGTCATCTTCGTGTTTTACTTTGTCACCAAAGTCAGTGCCACACTGACATACATTACCTGGAATCCAAGCTCGGTATGTTTTACAACTGTTGCTAGCAACATTCCTCAAGTTATCATTAAAAAAAATATGCATCATTTTGAAATCTTTGTGTCACAGGAAAACTTTCCGGTTTTGGAGACATTGCCCTATCCAAGCTGGGTCTACGTTATCATCTTCCTTCTGGCTGGACTTCCAAGTCTTATGATCCCAGGATTTGCTTTGTACAAATTATTCCAGAGATACTGCTGCAAGAAAACAATCAGTAAACATGAGCTCAAAACTGTATCTGCCAATGTCAACATGTATGACACTCACTAGATTGACAAGAACATTAAACTTTTGCTTGACAGGTGGGAATTGTTTAGAATTTGGTGTGTAATACATTTTGTTTAAACAAGAGGCCAGTGCAATAAAGATTATTTATTTCATGGTGGGGTGTGCTTTATTTTGTTAAAATTTGGTTTGTTTAATTAAAGAGATTTAATTGTGAGATTAACATACTCTGTGTGTGCTGAGTAAGTGTATTGTGTTGACAGCATGTGTTGATAAAAGTACATAGAATCATTGCAGATGTTAATGAGGTTACTGAAATTGTACATTTTGAAAAAAGATGAATAAACATATTGAAATAATCGACAACAACATTGACTTTATTTTATCATTGAAAATCATGATCAACAAGGGAAATTTCTTAGCTGCCTCTTCATAATAAAGATTTTTCTGTCTTTTTTCAACTACTAAATATTTTACTTGTCACATGATTTGATGGAAACAGTTAAATCTGAGACACAGATCTAGTCATTTCATAATGATGTGTTTTCAAACTACAATTTGTGTGACAATCACATTTATGTGCATTTTGTGCAAAAACATGTGCTGTGATGAAAGGACAAGAGACAGTGGTGGAAACACAGGATATAATGGAAATGACAAACAGCACTGGTGGGCAATTCATTTATTCATAGCGATTTTGAGAATGAAATTTCACAATTTGGATCTGTTCCACTAATTTCAATGTGTATGCAGATATTTTTATGGTATCTGAATGAACATAAATAAATCAAGAAAAGATAATTGAGTTGTGAATGATCCATGTTTGCGTGGTTTCTCCGGGTGCTCCGGTCTCCTCCCACAGTCCAAATATTGCAGGTTAGCTCAATTGCCAACTTTAAATTGCCCGTAAGTGTGAATGTGGGCGTGAATGTGGATGTGTCAGCCCTATGATTGACTGGCAACCTGACCAGGATCCTCCTGCTTTTATGAATGTTCTTAAAATAACCCTTTATATTGCTTCTATAGATTACGATTCAGTACACACACCACTCTGTAAAGGGCGACCATAGTCTTTCTTTGGTAATAATTGCTTAAGTAAGGAACACTGGAACACTGATAAGGTTTCTATACACCATGAATTGCTTAACACAACTACACATACAAACAGAAACATCCCTTCATCTACTCTGTAACATTTTTATAACTACTGAAATGATTCAGCATTTAAAATTAAAATCTGAGGGAATGTGGACTACATATTCTGTACAGACTGATATGATATGTTAGTAGATCTTTATGCAATAAAACAATCAGACTTCTCAAGAACTGGAAAAAGCACAGCCTGATTGTTAAGATAAGCAATGAAGGGAAATGTGACTGTAGAGTGTTTCATTCTTTCTTTCTGTCAAACAAAGTGACAGACTTCTTGCAACATATGCTGGATATGCTTGTTAACCATCAAGAAAACCTTGCAGTCTTAAGAGGGGTGATATAGTGAATAAAGCGCCAATACACTGCTCCATTATTCACAATAACTCATGGATATCAAACTCATCTTTCAAGGAAAAGTTTTTGTGGCAGAACCTCATGTGACGTATTAACCAGTATCAAGAAGGTTGCACCTTTTTCCCCATAACCTTGGAGGAAAGACTGTAATGAGCTACTGATAACTTTGGTTCAGGTATCATAGGTCACAGTTAATACCTCAGTGCCACTTCCTAGGACAGACAGTAGGGGTGAAGCACTCCGAGAGAGACGGTACACGGATAATCAGTAACCACAGAGGAACTGAGAGAGGACGCATCGCCTCGCTCGCAGGAAAGTAGCAAAACCAAAAAGTGGTTACCAAAGGGAGACTCAACAGCTACATTTTCCAATTTCTGAGTCCAGTGAAGTTCACAGGGGAGCCATCATGAAGCTGAAGCTGCCAAACCCAGGACTGGATGACCGGATCCCCTCTCACGCGGACCTGGAGAGGATGGAGAATGAGGAGGCTGGGGACAGGCCAAAATGGGACAACAAAGCCCAGTATCTGCTCACCTGTGTGGGCTTCTGTGTTGGACTTGGCAACGTCTGGAGGTTCCCTTACCTGTGTCAAAGCCATGGAGGAGGTAGGCTCAGTTGAACTCTGCTGAGTTGCCAGAAAATGATCAGTTTGTGTTAATTATTAAAAAGATCTAAATGTGTGTTCGCCAGTTTTCAGTGACTGAGGAGAGCTTTTCCAAAACTCAATGTGTCTGCTTTTAATCAAAATGAGTTATTCATTAAAACTGGGTGTTGGATCTATCAAATATGTATCTTTTCTAAAAAAAAATGTGGGAAACTTGAATACAATAATTATGTTTAAAGGTGCTGTAATATGTTATATAATGTAATATATTTCCAGACAGATATACAGTGATACACAATGTTAGACACTTGCAAATAATTGAAATGCCTGTCTTTCTAAGATGAAGTTAAAAAAAACAATCACTGAACATTCCTAGAAAATAGTCCACTAACTCAAATTTGTTCATTAATATCAACTGACAATTTGGTACATATTGAAACCTTTGGTATTTATACTTTTACTTTTACTTTTTGAAACTTTAATGATATGTAATAGAGAATGTGTGAGTGTTATTCGTGGTTTATATAGTATCTAGTGTGCTTTTTACAGTTTATGGGTGTCTTTATGGGACCAGTTTTGTGAATGAAGTCGACCATTGAACATTTAGCTACCTTCATTAAAGTGCTGATTTTAATCACTGAACTCATTGTTAACTGTTGTACTTCTAGGTGCGTTTATGATTCCATTCCTCATCCTGCTCGTCCTGGAGGGCATCCCACTGCTGCACCTGGAGTTTGCCATCGGTCAGCGCCTGAGAAAGGGCAGTGTGGGAGTGTGGAGCTCTATCAGTCCATATTTGACTGGAGTTGGTGGGTAAAAAAAAAAAAGCCTGCACATTGAGTTGTGTTGCTCTAGGGCTGACATGTCTGTCTGTCCGTCGCATGGGCCCATCAGAAATATCGAAACATTTATTTACTGGTTTAACATGAAATTTGGTGGAGGTATTCATGGTCCCCAGGGGTTAAATTGTGGTTTTATTAGATGGAGTTCTATCAAATTTGGCAGAGACATGCATGTCTGCTTAAAATAAGCATGTTTTTTTTTTCGTTGTGAGCATGTTAGCATGTCAAAGTTAGCATTTAGCTCGAAGCTCTGCAGCAAGAACAGCCTCACAGAGCTTATCCAAATGGCCGTGGACCCTTTGTTTTTTTAATTTGGAAAAAAAACACAACAAGACTAATTGTTTCATTTTGTTACAGGTATTGCGTCCATGTTTGTCTCTTTTTTGGTGGGTATGTACTACAACACCATCATGGCCTGGATCATGTGGTATCTCTTCAACTCCTTTCAAGATCCTCTGCCTTGGAGTCACTGTCCTCTCAATGCAAACAGGACAGGTATGCCCTCATACATCAAGACAACAGTCAAAGAATAAAAACAAAAAAGAACTAATCTGCTGTACAGTCTGAGGTTACATTTCTTTCCAAGGCTCCTAAAGGTGCTACCTTTTTATCCTTGGCAGGTCTGGTGGAGGAATGTGCTCAGAGCAGCACTGTGGACTACTTCTGGTACAGAGAGACCCTAAACACTTCAACAGCTATTGATGATGCCGGCAGCCCACAGTGGTGGATGGTTCTAGCCCTGGTGGCTGCTTGGACTGTGCTCTATGTCTGCTGCATCCGGGGCATTGAGACCACTGGAAAGGTCAGAATGTCACATTACATCTGAATAACTTGATGCAAGAGTGACGCCTGACTGCATTCATTCAAATATTCTGATATGTCTTTGGATTATGTTTTTTTTCTCCCAGGCTGTGTACGTCACCTCCACCCTTCCATACTTTGTGCTCACCATCTTCCTCATCAGAGGACTGACTCTGAAAGGTTCTTTAGAGGGGGTCAAGTTCCTATTCACACCAGATGTAAGCACTGGTTTACACACCATCCAACATTTGTCAGTATATTTAATATAATGAAAAAATTGATAGGGGTGCTATTTAACCCAGTGTGTGACTTGGACTTGTTTCAAAAGACTTAAAAGCAACGCCGAGCTCATGTAATTTGGCAATTAATTCAATGATTGATTACTTTTTATGATGTCACATGACAGTCGGACATTTTTAAATTGCTCATTGATGATCCTGGTTTACAATTTACTCACATTAATTATTAACATTGTCCAGAACAATAGGTGTGTAGAAGTGTTTACTGTCACTTGTGAAGAGCAGAAATATCACAAGAGGAAATAATTAGCATGGGAAGCTCAATTTAACTGTTTGTATAAGGAACTTTTGATTCTCTTTTAGGTAAATGAGTTAATGAATCCAACAACCTGGTTGGATGCAGGCGCTCAAGTTTTCTACTCCTTCTCTTTGGCCTTTGGAGGTCTCATCTCTTTCTCCAGTTACAACTCCATTCAGTGAGTAACTGCCTAAAATGCACAGTTATATATTAAGCCTTCCTTTGAACATTTCTCCTCACATGTTCATGATTGTCTTTTAGCAACAACTGCGAGCAGGACGCTGTTCTCATCTCCATCATTAATGGCTGCACCTCAGTGTACTCCGCGACAGTTATCTACTCCATCATCGGCTTCAGGGCCACGGAAAAATTTGACGACTGCTCGTCAGAGTGAGTTTTCAAATCTCACAAAAGAAGCCTTCAAAACAGTAATTAGCATTAACTTTTTAAGAGTGAACTCATCTTGCTGTGCTTTTCTTTTTTAGCAACATCTGGAAACTAATGAATGCCTTTAACTATCCTGAAAATAACATCACAGAAAACAACTACGATGAGGTTCTGACGCACCTCAACCAGACAAATCCAGATATCATTCAAGGATTGCAATTACAGACCTGTGACATGCAGGTTTTCCTGAGTCAGGTGAGTAAATAGCATTAGAATATTTAGACATTAAAACTGTTTTTTTATCACAATGAAATTATTTAACAGAGAGTGATTGGTTGACATATTTGGTGAACATTTCTTCAGGGTGTGGAGGGAACAGGTCTAGCCTTCATCGTGTTCACGGAGGCCATCATCAAAATGCCAATTTCTCCTATTTGGGCCGTCCTCTTCTTCGTCATGCTCTTCTGCCTCGGCCTGTCAACTATGTTTGGGAACATAGAGGGAGTGGTGGTTCCTTTGCAGGACCTCAAATTGCTGCCCAAAACTTGGCCCAAAGAAATTTTATGTGGTAATTTTTCAGATTTTCCTTTTGAATATAAAATATTTTTTCATGTCAGGATGAGCACATTTGATATAGATATATGAGTGTAACCACTTTTTGTATTGTTTTTTTTCAGGTCTGGTTTGCTTAATCTCCTTAGCTCTTGGGCTCATCTTTTCCCTGCGCTCTGGAAACTACTGGCTAGCCCTATTTGACAACTTTGCTGGCTCTATCCCTCTTCTGGTCATCGGCTTTTGTGAAATGTTTGGTGTTATGTACATCTATGGCGTAGATAGGTGAGTATATTCGAGAAGTGGTTATTGGTACAGAGAGTCCAAGGTAATGGCTTTGTGTTTAGTGAAAATTAGCAAATGTTAACCCAATAAGATGCTAAACTAATATCATAAACGTTATACCTGCTAAACATCAGCATGTTTGCATTGCCATTGTGAGCCAATTGTTAGCATGCTGACATTAGCATTTACTTAAAAGCACTACTGTGCCCAAGCGAAGCCTTAGAGAGCCGCTATTACAGCTGTGGACTCTTAGTCTTGTTATGGCATATACGTATAAGACGAAGACAGCAGCTGGACAGGCCGATAAGGGTGTCTGAATATGAGTTAGTAATGCAGTTGAAACAAAGTAAGAAATAACAGAACATTGTATTCTGACCTTGGAAAAGAGATAACGTGTCCGTCATCATGGGAGAGATAAAGAAGTACAATGTATCATGTAGCAAGACTATGGTGAGGAAAATATGTGTTTCTTGCTCAGATTCATCATAAGTAAGCAAAATATTGTATTTTTTCACCCTGTTTCCAGTCTTTATGTTTGGACACAAGTGGGGATTTATTTGAAGTCCAGTGCAGCTTCAACGCGTTGAACACACACAAAGCCACAGAGGCTGCTTTATTTTCTGTATCTTATAAAAGTACAAGGTTGTGTTTTATGGATGCTTTAGTACACATTCAGCTGACATTACATCCCGCTCTCTTATTGCTTCCAAACAGGTTTAACAAGGACATTGAATTCATGATCGGCCACAAGCCCAATCTTTTCTGGCAGGTGACATGGAGGTTTGTCAGCCCACTCATTATGGTCTTCATCTTGATTTTCTACTTTGTAACCCAAATCACCAAGAATCTCACCTATTTGGTGTGGGACCAGGAGGCGGTAAGTGTGTTCATCACAATAGTTTAAGTCTAATAATTTTTTTTAGATGTGTTGCATTAGACCTCTTGTGTGTCATACGTTGGTGTAAATGTTTGCATTTCTTTAACTCTGGCCATAGGCGAACTTCCCCACCCTTGAACCACGTCCGTATCCTTCCTGGATCTACATCATCATCTTCCTTCTGGCTGGAGTACCCAGTTTAGCCATCCCAGTGGTCGCCCTCTACAAATTTATCCAGAGGAGATGCTGCAAGCAGAAGGACTACAGTGACAAACAACTGGACACTATCTCTGCCAAAATACAAATGAGTGAAAAAAAGTTTTAGATGGCTGTTTACAAAATATTTTACAACATAATGGCTATGGTCTTGTTTTATTGTGGTTTGTATGCATTATTCAAGAACAGAAGAGCACACTAGTGACTACTGACTTTTATCTTAGAAAAGTAGAGGTAAATTTGAAAATATTTTCGTTCTGAAGAAGAGATTAACTGGTGATTGTTTTTCATACGATTGTGATATTAGTTTCTTGCTGTGTCATATTTCACATGTAAGTTAATGTTGTACATTAAACGAATAGTTGGACATTTTGGGAAATTAACGATACCAGTCTTATGTTTGTGCACTAAATATAAAGCCATAGCCAGCACCGGATTGGAAAACAGAAAGCCTTGCTATGTTTAAAAGTAACAATTTCCCTTTTTCCACTTCTATTACCAAAATAAAATGATCGCCTGTTTGCTGTAGCTATTTATATTTAGCACAGGTATGAGAGTGCTATAAACATGATCTAACTCTCTGTTTTAAAAAAATGTGAAGCTATTAATTTATTATAATAAGTTTACTAAATGCATGTCTAGTATAAAAAACATAATGTTTTATTTTAATATTTTGTAAATAATCTCCAATAAAAGAGCTAATTTTTGTTATGTCTCTTGACATACATTAAGCATGTTTTGATTTAATTCATGTCAACAGTCCTTTTTTAGACCACTTTAATGTATTGTGTATACTGTAAAGTTTATTTTTATGTTTGAGTATATAACTGCACTTACACTGCCATAAACTGTCAGTATAATCTTCTCACCAGTTCAGACCTAAGAATAAAAGTGGTAACTATCTGAAGAAATATATGGAATCAAAGTAATTCATGTGGAATATCACGAAGTTTCTGGCGAAACGAGGAACAGAATTATTTTTATAAAACAATGAAATCTGTCGTTTAATGTTCTGTCCTTGAAGAAGCTAATTTTACATAGAGGCCAAACGCTGGAATTAAAACTTGTGTAGTCTGTAACGTGATGCCATTGAGCCCAAAAAGTAAGGTTTAATCAATTTAAGGTTAATCAATTTATGAACACTTTAAAATCCTGATTTAAATTATAAGGTCCAAAAAGTTGTAAAATGTACTAATAGTCCAATCAACAGTTATTTTCCTATGTCAGTTCATGTGAATGGGAACAAGGCTGGACCAGGGACTGGGAGGCAGGGTTAAAGAAAATGCTTGTCAGTTTTTGGTTGCAAAAGTTGCCAGAAGATCCAGGTAATTATTATCTAAATTCTCTGAAGTTGATTTCCATTTTGCTTTATGCGCTACTGAGCAACATTTTGAACCGGGGCCCGCATCCAAAGGTGTATCCAATAATCTTTATACATGAACATTGACAATGATTTTTAATAAACCCCTTCGAAATAAAACACTTGGGTAACAAATAACCAAAGCTATGGGTATGTCCCTTCTCGGCTGTTAGACAAATGAGGTTGCAGTGATTAGCTTAATAATTACTTATTTTACAGTTTGAAAGCAGATTGGCACGGAATGTTCTACATTTTAAATGTACATGTTAAATTGAGTTACTGAATGGCTGAGTGTGCACTCAGTAGATATGGCCAGCAACAGATAAAGTTAAAGATCATAAACTTCTTACAGGAATGCTAAGTGCTGCATGTGGACCTCACACACAATGCCTCAACCGCAGTAGACAGTTCTTCTCTGCTTCAGCACAGGTGGTCACAATGAGACTGGTTCTTCCGAACCCAGGACTGGATCTCCGGATCCCTAGCTATGACGATGTAGACAGAATGGAGAAAGAGGAAGCCGATGATAGGCCCAAGTGGGACAACAAAACCCAGTACATCCTAACCTGTGTGGGCTTCTGCATGGGGCTCGGTAACGTGTGGAGATTCCCTTACTTGTGTCAAAGTCATGGAGGAGGTAAGACAAAAGGTTGTTGTGTGGGAATGTATGGCATTTTATGGTGCATTTGTATATAATATCTGAATATATATCCAAACTGACAACTTAAATATATTTTCAATAAAAACACTGTTCCGTAAGTCTACCTTAAGGCTGAAGGTAAGTTAAATATATCACTCATTCATGGCTACAAGAGACTGTCATGAAATCACCATCGAGTTATATTAATGATTCTCAAGAGTAAGTCGCTGAATGGCTCACCTTTAGCATGACATATCCGCTACAGACAGAGCTGCAAATCTGTTTATGTTGAAACTGAATGCTAGAAATGTATTCATACTGCATATATTTGTTTGTATGTGTGTGTTGTTGTTTTACTCAAAAGTGTGTATAGTGGGTCATTGTGATTGAGCCACAGTCGCTGGGATAGGTTTCAAAGGCATGCATACTGTAAAAGTAGAATCTGTTGTTTTTCTGTGAATTTTTAACCAAAGGGTTCCAGCCCATGAGATTAAAACCACTGTCAAAATTCCATGGCATGAGTCACAGTAATGTGACAATATGCTGATGGATACAAACAAAAAAAGAGTTACATTTTAGACTGGAGATTTTTCAAATGGTATTTTTCAAATCTCTAAATTGTATTGAAACATCCGTGAATAACTCAAGTCGTAGACTTTGTCCATCACAGAATTATAAAACCTTTAAGTGTCTACAATAGGTAATGCCAGACTGGTAATAAACATTATACTCTGCCAATTTCCCCATAAGGCTTATCATGTTGTCATTTGCAATACTTTGACAAACAAATTGTCAAACATTTTCACCCCAGCATAAAACCTTGGAAGGCAGAGAGCTTGATAGTGATATGAGTCACAGTCCTTTTTTTTATTTACATAGTGCCTCTTCAAAACAAGACAAAATGAATCTGGCCTGAGCAACTAGCTACACTATTAAGTTGATGTTCAACATATAAGTTTGGCAAATGTTACCTTTAGCACAAGAACCCAAATACCACTGAGGCTGATGGGAATGTAATTATTTTTGGTAATTCACTAAAGTACTGGAAAAATAAAACATTTTGACCCGATAATGCCGCTAGATAAAAAGGCAGGGGATCAACAAAGTTCCACTCGGAACCATGAATCAATC
The DNA here is from genome assembly GCF_027596085.1 of Anoplopoma fimbria. Taxonomy (NCBI): domain Eukaryota; kingdom Metazoa; phylum Chordata; class Actinopteri; order Perciformes; family Anoplopomatidae; genus Anoplopoma; species Anoplopoma fimbria. The sequence continues at coordinate 16,568,924 of NC_072458.1, forward strand.
ACATAGTTGTTGATATATTTTAGTCTGAAATGGCGAACCGACCGACCAACCCAACCACAATCCCAATGTGTCAAATACCGATGTTTTGTAATTGGTCATGGGTGTCTGATACCGATGCAACTAACTCCAATGTAAACCCACCCACATCATTATTAAACGGTCATAGAGCCACGGATGTATTATAAAGAGCGAGATAGTCCACACAGGGTAGGAGCTGGAGCATGATGGGTCAAACAAACACAGCACTTCTATCTGGAGACCACTGTTTGTGTCCCGTGCAAAACTAAAAATGTCAACAATGACATTTTGACATGTGATGTAAGTCGTTAGATACGTCAGTGGTAAATCACATGTTAATGATGTGAGTCGTAGTCTGTTAAGTCAACCATGCTCTTCTCTTCAACCTAACTAAGTGATTTTGTTGCCTAAACCTAACTTCCGCTGAAGGCCGAAGCTTATTTTGAAAAGACGCTATGCCCCCTTTCACCTCCCAAACTGTATTAGAAAGGTCGTAGTTTGAAGCTCAGGGCCACTGACCAATTGTCGGTATTTGACAAGTTGGGATTGAGAAGGTCTTGGAAGAACTGACCAATTAATTTAGACGTCCAAAGTGCTAGTATGGAATAAAAATACTAGAATTACCACAAGAAAAGAGGACATCTGATCATACTTTTTCAGGTGCCTTTTTGATTCCCTACCTGATCCTGCTGGTGCTGGAAGGAATGCCTCTCCTGTTGTTGGAGTTTGCCATCGGCCAGCGGCTCAGGAAAGGCAGTGTGGGAGTGTGGAAGGCCATCAGTCCTTATCTGACTGGTATTGGTAAGTAAAATTGGAGAAAAGCAAAATACGAAGTCCTGATACTGTGGTATCACAATTGAAGTTGTTGTCCCTCAGGTATAGCCTCCATGCTGGTGTCCTTATTGGTTGGACTTTACTACAACACCTTAATAGCCTGGATCCTTTGGTATCTCTTCAATTCCTTTCAAGACCCACTGCCTTGGACCCAGTGTCCTCTCAATGACAATGGGACAGGTGAAAATACACACATTTTCAGCCAATACAGGCACACTAAAGCACCAAAATTGCATTCTCATCATCATTGTTAATTGTTCCCCCCAAAGGATTTGTACCAGAGTGTCAAAGGAGCTCCACTGTGGATTATTATTTTTACAGAGTGACTTTAAATAGTTCGACCTCTATAGCCGACTCTGGAGGAATCCATTGGCCCATAGTGCTCTGCCTGCTAGCAGCCTGGACGATCGTTGCAATCTGCTGCATAAGGGGCATCAGCACTTCAGGCAAGGTTTGTTGAACTTTCAGTAAATTGACCGTTAGCTAAGCCCTGCCTAAGGTAATTACTGTTGCTACACATTTATAGTGATATCATATTAAGGCTAGTCATTGTCAAAGCAAAGGGTGACTTAATCGGCAGGCCTCTCAATATAAAGATGACAGATTATTTGTCAATTCTATTGTATTTTGTAATGCAGTGCAAAACCCAGACACCGGCACACAACTGTGGCTCTTTTTGTTTCTGACTCTCAAACACAATTTAATCACAGGGTGGAGCAGTTGACTAAGCTGTAACAACAAGACACCCTGTAAGAGTCTATCGCAAATCCCAGTTGAATATTTTATCAAGCATATTTCTAAATATAACCATTGATTCCATCTAACAGCATCTAGAGGCATGGGAAAAATTGTCCAGAGGCCAAACTTACTTGCCGGCCCTTGCCCTACACAGATATAGTAGTTTTCATGATAATCTTCTACACAGTAGGTCCATACTACACAATGGATGTGCTAGTCGTGAACAGGGATTGTAATACCACAAATAATGTACAAGCCATTGGAAGTTAAGGTCAGTTAATAGTGTAGGCAGTGAGCTAGTTAGCTGTAAATGTGAATGTTTGAAGCTTATAAGTAAGAGCAGATAAACATACTTATGAATCCATTCCTCGCACTGATCCTGTATTTTTGGCTTTCAAGAGGATAAAAAAAATTAACCCACCATCTAAACTCTTGAGAAACAGTGTATCGCTTGGTGTACAGCTCCATGCACTCTACTTCCATATGCAAATCCAAAGCTTGACAGACGGACCTCTGCACCTACATATGTTTGCTGAGCTATAATTGGATAATTTATATTTGGGGGAGGGGGTTAGATAATTGTCAATTGTGATTCATAAGTAAAAAAAAACTGTCAATTATCTATCTATGATTCCATGTTTTCTTGTCATGACCTCAGGCGGTGTACGTCACAGCCATCCTGCCGTACATAGTGTTGGCCATCTTCCTGATCCGAGGACTGACTCTTAAAGGCTCCCTGAGTGGATTAAAGTTCCTCTTCATACCAGACGTATGTCTCAAATCTTGATTAAAAAGTTAGATCTCATAGCTCGGAGCAACATCACAACGTATACCTCGCTCTTGCAGGTGGAGGAGTTGATTAAACCAACAACTTGGCTGGACGCAGGTGCCCAGGTCTTCTATGCCTTTGGTTTGGGGTGGGGAGGCCTCATCTCCTTCTCAAGCTACAACCCTGTTCAGTAAGAGCAATTTAAAGGTCATGTGATGGTTCTTAATTTGCAGTTCAAGTCTCACTTTGCTCACTTTGATTGAAAAGAGATAATGGCCATTCTCAGACCCAAAGTCAACGAGCGTCTTTGTTTTTTTCCTTATTTCTTTTTCCAAGCAACAACTGCATACAAGATGCTGTGATCTTATCAGTCATAACTGGCCTCACTTCAATCTATGCTGCCACAGTCACATACTCCATCATTGGCTTCAGGGCTACAGAGAAATATGACAACTGTATCAGTGAGTGAGTATTCACAGGATGTTGATTTCAATGTTTTGGGGATTGTGTAGTCCTGCAAGTTCTGCTTTACGTATAAAGGTCTGAAAAAGTTAAGTTTACTTTTTATTTTTCAGTTATAATAAATTGCCAAACACAAAAAAATTCTGATTGTCCATCAAACTCTTCACTCACATGCCCATATGTAAGAGTTCAATTTCTCTTGGGATGTTTTTCGGCTCGGTTTGTTAGTCCGTCTGTTTGTAATAAGTTGGGATTTGGCTATAAATGCATTGTATAATTTTTAGGACCTAATGATTTTAATAAGTATGTGCTCATAATGGGAAGCTGTTTCATCAAAACATGTATCCGCTGACTAACACACTTCTCGTTCCAAATGTGATTCTGTTGGGTAAGTTTTTTGGACCCGTACAAATGAATTTCACTGTTAGCCCAATATGTAAAATTTGTTTCAAATGTGGCGCTTTTCCACGGGGCTTGGTGGTAACCACTGTATCAGAGTATCATCAATTAGCTAGCCAGTGGGACATAAATGGAAGGGCTCCAGCTAGTCACACTAGAAAGTTGCCACTTTATTGTGAGTATGGACAGAAGGAATGATTACAGCAACCAGTTAGCTAACTCTTTCAACGTACATATGGGCATGTGAGTATTGTATTAACACAGACTTGAAAAAGTCTTGAGTTAATTCCTTCATGTAAATTCCAGTAAAATAATGTATAGTTACTAATCTCTGACATATTTTCTATCTAGTAACATCATGACATTATTAAATACATTTGACCTTCCTGAAGACAACATCACTACAAGTAACTACGAGGCAGCCCTCAATCATCTCAACAGCTCCTATCCTGATACTGTTCTTGGATTGGACATCAAAACCTGTGACATACAGACACTTCTCAGTGAGGTGACTATATCGATGAATATCTAGCAGAATACCGTGTTATTCACTTTTTTACTCTTAAATGCTTTTTTACTAACTTGTGTTTGTGCAGGGAGTGGAAGGAACAGGTCTGGCCTTCATTGTGTTCACAGAGGCAATCACCAAGATGCCTGGTTCTCCAGTCTGGTCTGTTCTCTTCTTCGTCATGCTTTTCTGCTTGGGACTCTCAACCCTGTTTGGCAACATTGAGGGAGTGGTGGTCCCACTGAAAGATCTGAATGTATTTCCTAAGAAATGGCCCCATGAATTACTCACTGGTAATTTGGTTTTATTAATCAACTCATCAGTTCGACAGTTTTTCATCCCCCAGTGAAACTTCCTGATGTTTGTTACTGGCTTATGTTTTAAAACAATTAACCTTATTTTTGTGCATGTGTTTTTCAGGAGTAACATGTGCTGTCGCCTTCATCATATGTCTCCTGTTTACGCAGCATTCAGGGATTTATTGGGTAACTCTCTTTGACAATTTTGCTGGATCAGTTCCACTTCTGACCATTGGATTGTTTGAGATGATAGCTGTTGTATACATCTACGGCATAGACAGGTAAGTGCTTATTCAGACAACAACACATTGTCCGTGTGTCCATGGATGACGTTGTGACACATTTCAAAACTTTTCAAAACCAATCAAAACCCTCTTGTGTTGCAGGTTCAACGAGGATGTGGAGTTCATGGTCGGACATAAGCCCTCCATCTTTTGGCAGGTTACATGGAGGTTCATTAGTCCTCTGATCATTCTGGTGATTTTAGTTTTCTACCTGGTGACACAAGTCCAAGAAGAGCTCACCTACTTAGTCTGGGATCCAAACTCTGTAAGCACATATGCTCTGTTATTAACTATTATATCATCCTAAGTATCCCTTCTATGTGTTGCCTTATCTCTAATATTTCCTTACTGCAAAATACACAAATTATATGGTACGTTAAACATTTTCAGGAAAATGTTTTTCCTCTGTGGTACAGCATATAATCAACAACTCATCAGTCCATAAACATACTGCGATGCTAGGACAGCCATTGCATAGCCAATGCACTTATCATACTGTTTTCTGGTCTACAGGAGGAGTTCCCATCTCTGGCATCAGTACCGTACCCCTCATGGATCAACGTGATCATCTTTCTTCTGGCGGGCATCCCAAGTCTGGCAGTGCCTGTGTATGCATTATGTAGGCTGTTTTTTATGTGTTGCAAGAAAACCATAGCGTCAAAAAAGTCCTAAACTGTTTGAATATCCTACGTTCCAGAATACAACAGAATGCAAGAGTCTTTAAGTACAATACTGATGGTTTATTGATGCACTTCAGTAAAGAACTCATATTTCTGCGCATGTTTTGTGTGTTTTGTGTAAATGTGTGAATGCAATGGCATAAGCTCTTTGACGTCAGTCTTTTTGTTATCTCCATACAGTATAAATGATTAAACAAGCAGAGGATGTAGAGCAACACATTTGCCAAGAGAGGGAGACATCACACAGCAATGTTTTAAAGGCTGTAACTGTTAAGATTATTAACTGACCACTATAACTAGAATAATAATAAATCCCTTATTCAAGCACTCAGCTATAGTTTGTTCAATCAAACTGATGTAAGATTGTAGATTAATATTATATCGGAAATATATTATAAGGTGCCATTGAATGATGTCTGTAATCTGTAGTTTTATTACATGTACTAAATGACATAATAACTAACAATAAGTAACTTGATTTTCTAATAATAATTACACAAGTTTTATTGATGTAAGTCCAAGGGGGGATTAACTTTGCCTCGTGCTCAATGAATGCCCTGATGCCCTGATCATCTCCCAGACTAGTATCCTTCAAGTATTCACAAAACATATACCTCTCCATGTGCTGATCTCTCATATTATGACTGAATCCTTTTGAAAGCTCATTGTGTGACCTAAATGCTCAATGGTTCCATCAGTCAATACATACACTCTGGGGTGGTTTCAGAAGAGGGAGATATAATGAATTTAGCCATGGCATCTTCATGTAATAAAAAAAATACAACAAAATATTTGGGATGTTCTACCCAAAGGGTGTTCTTATGATCAAAACAATGCACAAAACGCTAGGACAAAATACATTTTTACTCTGAAAGAAATCATCAGGCTCATGATCTTAATAAAGTCTATAAGCATGTTTCAACAACATGTCTTCATTGGAATCTAATGTCTTCATTACCATAGTCTGATAGAGATGTTGATTGTTAAACTCTTCCTCTCAGGGCAAAATGTGTATAGTTTTCTCTTGACCTGTATCATGGTTGATGGATTAAACATATTGATTTGGGAATGCACAACATGAATGCACAAAACTAAAATAACAAAGGTCTAAAACTAGTGTTCAACACAAAGACCCACCTCAAGGTAGGGCCTCAAGATTAGATAATGAGGCAGGACCCTCCTTAAGGCCCTTATCAAATCAGGTCTTGTGTTTTAGTGCAGAATCCCAAACAAAGCAGAAAATAAATTATCACAACCAGTCGAAACACGACTGCTTTGGTGGCATCTGGAGTTCTGGGATCCTGGGCCATTTGCCCACTTTGGCCAGTTGGTTATCCAGTCTTGGTTTCATAAATCCAGGGACGTGGATGCAGGCAGGTGCACAGGTTTTCTTCCCCTTTGATGTCCCATTGCTTTACATGCATTTGTGTTTTCAAGACTGGACTACTGTAACTCCCTCCTCTCTGACATTAACCACAAATCACTCTCTCGCCTCCAACTGGTTCAGAACTCGGCAGCTAGGCTTCTTACTGGTTGTAACAGACGACATCACATCACCCCAATCCTGGCTTCTCTTCACTGGCTCCCTGTTCGTTTTAGAATTGATTTTAAGGTTTTGCTGATCACTTTTAAAGCACGTCTGGGTCTGGCCCCGACATACATAGGAGAAATGTTGACCCCGTATGAGCCAGCTCGCAGCCTTAGATCCTCAGGTGGGGCCCTTCTGGTTGTTCCAAAGTCAAAACTGAAAACCAAAGGCGACCGTGCTTTTGCCATAAGGGCCCCTCGGCTTTGGAATGACCTGCCGGAGGAGATAAGGCTTGCAGAATCAGTAATCTCTTATAAAACACATTTTTATAGATTGGCTTTTATGTGATGTCGTCATTTTATTGGTTCATTTTCATTTGGTCTTGGTATTTTATCTTATATTTGTTTACTATATTTTACCATTATCACTTGCTTTTATTTATTTCATTATTTTATTTATTTTATTTATTTTATTTATTTTATTTATTTTATTTATTTTATTTATTTTATTTATTTTATTTATTTTATTTTATTTTTTATTTTATTATTTTATTAATTTTATTTGTTTATTTGATTGTCACTTGTTATTTCATTTTGTTTCTGCACTGTCTTGCTGGCTGGTCTGTCAAAGCACTTTGTAAACCTTGTTTTTAAAAGGTGCTACGTATATAAATAAAGTTATTATTATTATTATTATTATTATTATTATTATTATTATTATTTCCCCAGTTGCAAATCTATTAAGTGAGTAACGTCCAGCTGCTTCTCTGCTCAACACTTCTTACTGTGCTTTGTAATATTCTTGGAGCAACAACTGTTATTAGGACTCCATTAATAATGTCATCAGCAATGCCTGTATCTCAACTTGCAGTGGTTATCTGCATCATTATCAGCCTCAGGGCCACACAACAATATGACCATTGGGAGAGTCTCAGACTGGGCGAAGGGTTGAGTTTTTCCTGGAGCAGTCCGTTCAAAACCAGGGTCTTCTTGCTGTGAGGGAACATTGTTATCTACCTTGCCACTAAACAGTGGCAGCATTTTTATAATGTACTGTTACAGTGAATGACCAAATGGTAGTATAAACAACATAAATGCAGAGTGTGCATTGGCTTATCTGTGAATTGTACCAGATAAAGTAAAAGATCATAAACTTGTTTCAGAATTGCCAAGTGCCGACACTAAGAGCTCACTTTGACTTCCACGGACGACGGCGTAACTTCTCAGCTTCAATAGAGCGACCATGAGACTGGTCTTTCCTAACCCAGGACTGGATGACAGGATCCCTTCTCATGAGGATCTGGACCGGATGGAGAAGGAGGAGGCCGGGGACAGGCCCAAGTGGGACAACAAAGCCCAGTACATCCTAACCTGTGTGGGCTTCTGCATTGGGATCGGCAATGTGTGGCGATTCCCTTACTTGTGTCAAACTCACGGAGGAGGTAAGCTCAGATCAAAAAGAGAAGGGAATCCCATGATTATGGACTGTCAATTCTTGAATGATTGTTTTACAAATGATAGTGTGGTTAAGGTACTAATGAAAAGCCTGTTTTGGTTATTTTTCCTACCTTTTAAAATATAATTTTCCTTGAGGGACTTATTGTACCTATGCAAGAGTACTATAGCGCACAGTTTAGCAATCTGTTAGCACACATTTTAGTATTTTCTTTAACAAAATGTACAGATCAGTACCCAGTGCAAGTTTAGGACATATTTTGTTTATGGAAAAATGTTTTGTACTTTGAGGCCCAGCACAGTTGTCGGATGCACAGGCAAATGACCAACCCAACTCCACCTGCAAGCTATCTGAAGGAAGAAACATAGCAGAGTAGGAAAGGCAGGCAGGATGAGTGAGTGAGGTTGTCACAAGGGTTATAAATATTAGTATGCACAGTATGCATCGTTCCCAGGCAGGGCCCTGTTGGACTGTATTACAGCCCAGACGTAACTTATATATCCAACATCCAAGATTTATGGGAGCTTAAGCATTTTCATATTTAGGATGGTGAAAATTACTATTACTGTCATAAATACAATAATATCCATATTTTTTAATTGTACTTCTGATCATACTTTTTCAGGTGCCTTTTTGATTCCCTACATGATCCTGCTGGTGCTGGAAGGAATGCCTCTCCTGCTGTTGGAGTTTGCCATTGGCCAGCGTCTCAGGAAAGGCAGTGTGGGAGTATGGCGAGCCATCAACCCTTATCTGACTGGTATTGGTAAGTAAAATAGGCTCTGGAACCGATTTTTCAATAATAATAATAATAATAATTAAGCCTTTATTAGTCCCACAATGGGGAAATTACAATTCTCTGCATTTGACCCATCCCGGAGGAGCAGTGGGCTGCTAAGAAGCGCCCGGGGAGCAACAGCAAAGCAGAGGCAACATAATAACTTCAGAATATGATTTTGCCTTAATCAGGTATAGCTTCCATGCTGGTTTCCTTATTGGTTGGACTTTACTACAACACCTTAATAGCCTGGATCCTTTGGTATCTCTTCAATTCCTTTCAAGACCCACTGCCTTGGACCCAGTGTCCTCTCAATGACAATGGGACAGGTATTTCAATATACACACAGAGATACTCATAAAGCACCCAAACTCTACTAGTATGCATACGTAGACTTGTACACTTGCAGATGACTGTTTCTTGCCCCTTCAGGATTTGTACCAGAGTGTCAAAGGAGCTCCACTGTGGATTACTATTTTTACAGAGTGACTCTGAATAGTTCGACCTCTATAGCTGACTCTGGGGGAATCCACTGGCCCGTAGTACTCTGCCTGCTAGCAGCCTGGACTGTCATGTGTGTCTGCTACATACGGGGGATCGGCACTTCAGGCAAGGTTTGTCAAACTTTCACAAAAACATGAGGCTTTCTGGAATCATCCCTGTTCAAATAATTGAATGTTTTTCTTTTCTTGTCATGACTTCAGGCGGTGTACGTCACAGCCATCCTGCCGTACATAGTGCTGGCTATCTTCCTGATCCGAGGACTGACTCTTAAAGGCTCCCTGAGTGGGATAAAGTTCCTCTTCACACCAGATGTATGTGTCTAATCGCTATAATACAAAAAACGTCAATTATATATCTAACAATGCCACGTCACAATCCATGCTTCACTCTTGCAGGTTGAGGAGTTGATCAACCCAAAAACTTGGCTGGATGCAGGTGCCCAGGTCTTTTATGCCTTTAGCTTGGCTTGGGGAGGCCTCATCTCCTTCTCAAGCTACAACCCTGTTCAGTAAGAGACATTTAAAGAAGCCCTGTCACTACATAGTAGCCATTCTCAAACATGTTTGTTCTGAATCTTTTGCTTTTTCTCCCTGTTTCCCAAGCAACAACTGTGTGCAAGATGCTGTGATCCTGACTGCAATAACTGGCTTCACCTCAATCTATGCAGCCACAGTCACCTACTCCATCATTGGCTTCAGAGCCACAGAGAAATATGACAACTGTATCAGTGAGTGAGTAGTCGTAGAATGTGGATTTCAATGTTTTTGGAATAGAGTGGTTTTGCAAGTTTTGCTTTTACTAATAAGGTTTGGAAAAAGAGGGGCCTTTCCATTTTTTTTATTCATTTTTTTCCCATTTTTCCATTTTAATACATCACTTATGTGTTTATATGCAAATAGGACATGTTATTGGTTGTAGGTATTTACCAAAGTAATAGTATTTTAGCCACGCTAGCAAGGCGACTAGAGGGATGGCAATGTTGGTTGTTTTATAATTTTGGTCCGAGCTGAAATATCTCAGAAACTATGGAATATCATTCAATTTAGAACAGATATTCACGGCCCACAAAGGGTGATTTCAAAAGACCTTTGTGATCACCTGTCTTTTCTACTAGCACCACTAACAGGTTGACACTTTGTCTTCAGTGAAATGTCTTGACAACTATCAGATGGATTTGTGTGACATTTGGGACATGGTGATTTATGTTCTCCACAGGGTAATTGCATGGACTTGTTGTGTTGTGTATACATGGCTAGCATGGCTGTAGACTCAGATAACAATGAGGAAAATCTGTACTAAAACACTACTACTACTGAAGCTTCATGAGCTACATTTAATGCATTTGTCATTGTACGTATGTGAAAAATCTGAATTCCAGTAATCCAGAGTTACTAACCTATGATATATGTTATCCCTAGTAACATCATGACATTATTAAATGCATTTGACCTTCCTGAAGACAACATTACTTCAAGTAACTACGAGGCAGCCCTTAAAAATCTCAACAGCTCCTATCCTGATACTGTTCTTGGATTGGACATCAAAGCCTGTGACATGCAGACACTTCTCAGTGAGGTGACTATATCGATGAATATCTAGCAGAATACCGTGTTATTAACTTTTTTTACTATTAAATACTTTTTTACTAACTTGTGTTTGTGCAGGGAGTGGAGGGAACAGGTCTGGCCTTCATTGTGTTCACAGAGGCAATCACCAAGATGCCTGGTTCTCCAGTCTGGTCTGTTCTCTTCTTCGTCATGCTTCTCTGTTTGGGAATCTCAACCCTGTTTGGCAACATTGAGGGAGTGGTGGTCCCACTGAAAGATCTGAAATTGTTACCTCAAAAATGGCCCCAAGAAGCAGTGACTGGTATTTTGTTTTGTAGTTATATCAATCTAAAAATTGGCTTTGCAAACTTGGATTAATTGAATGTCTGATTCCTGTTTTAACACAATTAACCTTATTTTTGTGCATGTGTTTTTCAGGAGTAACATGTGCTGTCGCCTTCATCATCTGTCTCTTGTTTGCGCAGCATTCAGGGATTTATTGGGTAACTCTCTTTGATAACTTTGCTGGATCAGTTCCACTTCTGACCATTGGATTGTTTGAGATGATAGCTGTTGTATACATCTACGGCATAGACAGGTAAGTGTTTACTCAGACTATTATAGCAACACATTGTTTGTCTGTGTTTTCGTTATCATTTTTTCTTGATATTTGCAGCAAAATAACCATACAGCATTAGCAGCATCATGCTGTGCCTGTTATTGAGCAAGTCTTTATGGAAATGGCTGACCTGTTTAAACCCTGTGTAACAAGGATGACTTCCACTTCACATTTCAAAACTAATCAAAAACTTATTGTGTTGCAGGTTCAATGAGGACTTGGAGTTCATGGTCGGGTATAAGCCATCCATCTTTTGGCAGGTTACATGGAGGTTCATTAGCCCTCTAATCGTTCTGGTTATTTTAATTTTTTACATGGTGACACAAACCCAAGAAAAGCTCACCTACTCAGTCTGGGATCCACAATCTGTAAGTACGCAAGCTCCAAGAATAATCTGTTTTTATTCATATTTGGGTGTATATTCTGATTTCAGCAACAGCATCCATCCTTTTGTTGCCCTTTTTTTTTTTTAAATGAGGCATCATTGCAATCATTTTTATGGTAAATGTTGTTGATAGTAAAGCATAAAGTGTTAACAAATTATATTTTTTGGCGGTTTACAGGAGAACTTCCCATCTCTGGCATCAGTGCCGTACCCTTCATGGATCAATGCGGTTGTCTTTCTTTTGGCGGGTGTCCCCAGTCTGGCAGTCCCTGTGTATGCATTATGTAGGTTGGCCTTTGTTTACTGCAAAAAAAAATAAAAAAATTGAAATAATTTGCCAAGTCTCTTAAATTGATTAATCAGTCACACATTTCAGAATTAAAAAAAATTAAAGATTAGTTAGTAAATTGAGTTCCTTCCTGTTACCCTATTATTTAATTTATCACTGCAAACAGTGTTCTGTATATCTATGCACACATTCTTAAAGTATACATATTGTTGTCATGTTCATAGTTTTATTTTGTGTTTCTAATAGAACATGTTTAGATGTTTTAATATGAAAGAAATACTGAATTAGTCCATATGAGTAACTGTCTTTTTAAGGCCCCCCTTCAAAAATCCAAGTCTGCTCTGATTGGTCAGTGTGTACAGTATTTGGCATCTGCTCTGTTGGTGTCATTGAACCACAATAAACACTTCAAACCATAAAATTTACAACCACACATTTTCCAGCGAGAGTCTGATCTGAAATCAGAATAAATTAACATCATCGGCAACCAAGATCAAAGGTTTTTCTGACATTTGCCCCAGTTAAATACTGTCACATAATGTTAGCTTTGTATTTATGCATAAAACTCTGAAAACTGTAAATACTCTGTTTAAGGTTTGTCTTCACAGTTACATTTATAAGAAATGACTCACAGAGCCGACAGAAGAAGAAAGGATTTTTTATGAAGAGAGATATAGGGAAAACGTGTCTTCATACAAAGAACAGTTGACTTTGAGTGTCATTAATCATGTGACATACCATTGTAAATTTGGTTAGTTCCTAGTGCCAAAAGTAATTGCTGTTTGTACTGCAATTCAAAACCTCAGCTGTTGACAGTATTCCAATACATATGATACACAAGAACTGCAATGGAGCTGCAATATTGTGTCACCAATACTAGTAACCTATTACAGACGCTAAGTGTATCTGTGAATTATAATGGTCCTATTTGCCTCGAGTGTAACTTACTCAAAGAATAAACTGTTTTCCATCCATCTATGTTCTGTACCTCTAGTAAGTTAAATACAATGTTTTATATGTGTGAAGGAGAGATACCGCAGGTCCTTTCTTCCAGCTGCTGTCAGGCTGCACAACCAACTCTGCTCCCAGCAGACCACATGACACGTGCAATACAATACATATAGTATAATAGTCTGTCTGTACATATAATATTTCAGTTATTGTGGATTTTTTTTACTGTTTTTTATTGCTTATTTATAATACTTGTTTTTTATTTCATTTTATTTTTATCTTGTTTTTCTTTTACTGTCTCTTGTGTGCACTTTACCCTTTGCTGCTGTAATCCTGCAAATTTCCCAGCTGCGGGACTAATAAAGGATTATCTTATCTTATGTTATCTTATCTTATCTTATCTTATGAAAATAAGATGATGTTTTTAATCATAGACATGAGGTGACGTGAAAAAAAATGCATGAGTCTGTGTTTGTCTGCATTAGCGCTTTGTTGTCAGTTTGGTCTTTCTGGGCCTTCACATATTTAGAAAAAAGATGTAGAGCAGCAAATTAGCCAAAAGAGGGCGACCTCACACTGACAGAACACAGAGGTAGAGGCCAGGTGAACCAGACCTAACAAAGCACAACGAATGAGATGGTATAGCATATCCACTTGATGGTGCAAAAGGAGGCAAAAAAAATAAGCAAACACTACAAGGACCCAAAGAACGAAATGATTCCTCTTCACCATCTACACCTCAGACTTTACACACAACTCTGACAACTGCCACCTGCAAAAGTTCTCTTATGACTCTGCAATTGTCGGCCTCATTTCCGCCGGTGATGACAGGGAATACAGGGAACTGAACCAGGACTTTATAGGATGGTGCCAGTGGAACCGCCTCCAGATCAACTCTGGTAAAACCAAAGACCTGGTGGTGGACTTCCGCCGGGGTAAACACTCTCCTCTGGTACCAGTGAACCTCCAGGGAATGGACATTGAGATTGTGAAATCTTATAAGTACCTGGGTGTTCACTTGAACAATAATCTGGACCGGACTTATCACACTTACGCACTATACAAAAAGGGTCAGAGCAGACTCTATCTGCTGAGGGGACTGAGATCTTTTGGAGTGCAGGGAGCAATCCTGAGGACCTTCTTTGACTCTGTGGTGGCATCAGCCATTTTTTATGCAGTGGTCTGCTGGAGCAGCAGCATCTTGGCAGCTGACAAGAAGAGACTAAATAAACTTGTCAGGAAGGCCAGCAGTGTGCTGGGGTGTCCACTTGATACGGTAGAAGTGGTGGGAGACAGGAGGATGATGACCAAGCTGTCATCCCTGATGAACAACACCTCTCACCCCATGCAGGACACCCTGGCAGCTCTGTACAGCTCCTTCAACCACTGGCTGCTTCACCCTCGGTGTGTGAAGGAGAGGTACCGCAGGTCCTTCCTTCCTGCTGCTGTCAGGCTGCACAAACAGCTCTGTCTACCATCCCAGTAGACCACACAACAATAAAAATTCTGTGCGATATAAATACACTGTGCAATACTATAATTATTCTGTCTGTATATATAATATTCTAGTTATTTTTACTTTTTTCTTTAATTTATAATCCTTGTTTTTTTACTATGTCTCTTGTTGGCACTATCCTCTGCTGCTGTAATCCTGTAAATATCCCCGCAGCAGGACAAATAAAGAATTAACTTATCTTATCTTATCTTATCTAAGCCTTTGCATACTTGCCAACCATTCACAATGACGCTTTGCTGGGATATTGTGATGGCTTTGGTGACCTACAGCCTCAAAGCAACAAAGTGTCATGAAGCACCTCAAGCCTACTGTGAGCTTTGAAGCTGACACCAAGCCTAGAGAGTCCTTCAATATCCCCATCAAAAGAGCTGAAACAGAGCCCAAAGATGTGAGGAACTTTTGGGAAACTGAGACGACAGCAGCACAGTCAGTCTTTGTTTTCCACTTGCTGTAAAACATTTGTAATTTCAATATACAAATGTCACTTTTGAAGAAAAGTTTGATTCATTTAAAAAGATACTGCTCTTTCATGATACAACAGTCATGGTGTCTTTTTTATTGACCTCTTTAGGGAGTAACATTGAGTAACATTGAAACAGCATCGCCAGGTTATCCATTATTGGAGGCTTAGCACACTCCCATTAAAAAAGAACAGGGAGGTTTAACCACTAAATCATCATGCCTGATGTTTTCACTCTCTCCCTGGAGGCTTGATTTCCTCATAAAAACCAATAAATCTGTAACCGTGAATCCAATCTGCAACTGATTGGACAAGGACAGCCCACAAGAGAGAGTAAGACAGAGGACTAGAGGGGAGCTCTGGACATCACTTTGACATAAACTGAGCTGTGAAGAGTTGGATAATCCCGGAGTAAATAAAAAATATATAAGACCTGATTGAAGCGTATCATTAGTAGTGTTGCTTCTTTCAATATAACTGGAATTGGAATAAGCTTTTTTTTTGTCAGCTGAGAATGGGCAAAACAAAAGACTCTGAAGTGGAGGAGAGACCCAAATGGGACAACAAGTTTCAGTACTTGTTAACATGTATTGGATTTGCAGTGGGTCTTGGAAACGTCTGGCGTTTTCCCTACCTATGCCAAATCTATGGAGGAGGTGAGATGCTATCATATGATGCTAACTTTTGAGCTTCATTAGTTTTCCCCCAATCTTAAATCACAACATAATTTAATTAAGATTGCTGTTCGAGAGGTTTTAATTTCTTTTTTGAGAATTATACATTTTATCACTTATGTTATCTTTTCACTGCATTTCTATCATTTTTCTGATTATTTTATCCAATCATGAGATACCGAATTGAATTTCAACAGCATTTTAGATCGTTTTTTTGCCTCTTTTGAATTAGTCATTAACAAATGGACTATGCCAGTTATTGTCAACATGGTGAACCTAATCTGTGTTTTATTGATCACGGTGAACATCAGGATCAATTTCTGCTTAAATTCAGCAAATCCTGTATTTACTTCCTCATAGTCTCCAGTGAGAGCTCTTGTTTCCCAAACCAACAGCATGCTAAAGGACCTGGATCAGGGTTAAATTAATAGCTAATCTGGTAAATGTACACAAGGTCTATCAACTTCACATATTGGTTCTTAGATTCCTGAGTCCCACAGGCAGTAAAACAGTCAAATATACCCTCTATTTGACCTCAGCTTAATTAGTACCTTTAGCCTTATATCTGTGTAATTTGAAGTGGTGGTGGTTTTAATATGATAAACCTGGCTCCACTCCTGTTTTTGTCTATTTAGAAATAACCTCAAAAAGTCCAGTAACCACCTTTTGTCTAAATATATTTAAATTTCTGGAGGTCTTTCGGTATTGCAGTGCACTTTTTTAATATGGCCTGAAATCTCCCTTCTTATGGCTTGATTAAGGTAGTCAACAAGTATTTGACATTTCCCATGATTAGCCATTAATGCAAATAAACCTTATTATAATTTTTTTCTCTGCAAAGTAGGTTGATGAAGATAGTTTAGTCTTGACTGACGTCTAACTGTGAGATAAATAACTTCATGTCTCCAGGCGCATTCCTCATCCCATACTTCATAGCGCTGGTGTTTCAGGGCCTCCCTCTGCTCTACCTGGAGCTGGCTATAGGACAGAGGCTTCGCATGGGCAGCATCGGTGTCTGGAACTCCATCTCACCACTGCTGGGTGGAGTTGGTGTGTTGCATAGAAATATTAGTAACAGTTAATAGCATTTATATTAGATTCTTCATAATTTCATGAGCTGAATTTTTCTTTTTTGTGGTATGGAAAATGTAATTTATTTCCTGTGTGTAGGAATTGCCTCCATGTGTGTGTCATTCCTGGTGGGCATTTTCTACAACACCATCCTTGCCTGGGTGCTCTGGTACTTCTTTCACTCTTTCCAAAACCCCCTGCCATGGAGCCAGTGTCCACTCAATGAAAACCTCACAGGTAACAAGAGGCTGTGCCCGTCATTCTAGCTGCTCTTGTAGCGTTTATTGACACACACGGCCATTGCTACTACCACGGTGACACAGAGGTACTGCATTTAATAGTATGTGTAAGATTCTAATATCTATTATTATATCTGGTTTGAGAATCTACTTTAATCATAATATAGTTACAAGATGCAAGAGGACTCTGAACTATCAGGCTCCACATGCCATTTCAGGTCACATTTAATTGGAGAGCTTCTGGATTTTTTTTTTTATAGCACAAAGGGATCCTTCAGTACAACATAAAATAAAAAGAGCATACTTTTGGTCTGTGACAGATAGTGGAATGCGTGACAGGCAAACAGCACAAATCATGGTCTCATTCGTTTCCAATAATCACATCAATATATACAAATGTGTTACATGGTGATAATATATTTTTTACTACTTTATCCCACATTTTTTATTAAGCTATGCCAAAATACATCTCTGTGTAAAACAAAAAACATTTTAAAATGAAACTCATTTACAAAAGTGAATGCATGTTCAAACCAAAATAAAAACTTTAAGATTAATTGTAGAATTCCATATATGCTGTCATTGTTTTTTATTTTGTATGCATCCATATAGGCTATAATGTGGAGTGTGTGAAGAGCACTCCATCAAACTACTTCTGGTACCGCGAGACCCTGAACATCACAACAGACATCGAGATCAACGGCTCCCTGCATTGGTGGCTGATAATCTGCCTGGCCAGCGCTTGGTGTGTGGTCTACATCTGCTTCATCAAAGGCATTTCTTCCATTGGAAAGGTCTGTTTATCTGGTGAATAACCTTGTTGAAAAGTCCTGTTTCCAAATCAGCCACATACGTATGGCATTACTGCTGACATTTACGGTAAACTGTAGAAAGAAAGAGTTAACCAGGGCTTTATTGTGTGTTTCAGGCTGTGTATGTGACAGCCACATTCCCTTACCTGGTGCTGACTATTTTCCTGATCCGAGCCCTCACTCTGCCCGGAGCAACTGATGGACTGCTGTACCTCTTCACTCCTGATGTGAGTTTGACCTGACCTTTTGCTACTATGTCAGCTCGTATGCTGTTCACAATGACCTGATGTTCTGTGTTTTCCGTACTCTGCAGTGGGAGATACTGAAGAACCCTCAGGTGTGGCTGGACGCTGCCACGCAGATCTTCTTCTCTCTCTCTGTGGCATTTGGAGGTCTCATAGCTTTCTCCAGTTATAATGCAGAGAGGTAAAGACTCAAGCTCCTAAACTCCCTCGCTGAAAAATTTGGATGATTTGTATGTGATTTTTTTTTTCTGCTCTGTGTCAATTAGAAACAACTGTGAGAGGGATGCTATTCTAGTAGGAGTAATAAACAGTGCCACCTCTATCTACGCCTCCATTCCCATCTTCTCCATTCTGGGATTTAAAGCTAACACCGCCTTAAACTCCTGCTTAATGGAGTACGTACACACACATATTTTATGTAATTCTAATAAATAGTTTTTGCTTGCTAATACTAATGAGGAATAATATTTCGGTACTCCCTTTACAGGAACATCTTGGCTCTGACCAACCACTTTGAGTTTTCTGACCAGAACATAACATTAGATAACTATGATCACTGGGTAGAGTATCTAAATGGTACATCTCCAGGTGAGAT
Organism: Anoplopoma fimbria; assembly: GCF_027596085.1. Taxonomy (NCBI): domain Eukaryota; kingdom Metazoa; phylum Chordata; class Actinopteri; order Perciformes; family Anoplopomatidae; genus Anoplopoma; species Anoplopoma fimbria. Next base: position 16,587,583 of record NC_072458.1, read on the forward strand.
TGCCAGTTTGAACCTGAGGCACTGTGACCTGCAAACATTCCTTGACCAGGTATTGTGACTTTGAAAACGCACCCATTCTTGGGCATTCTTTTTGCCTTTTTTTATCTTCCTCCTCTTCCCTTAAGTCCTAGTTGTTTTCTGTTCTCGCCTCCCCTTTCTTTCCCTGGAATGCAGCACATCATGTACTGGTCAAACATGTACACAAAGTCCCTGCTCTCGTTACTTTCTTGCCTCTCTCTTTTATCTTCCTCCCCCAGAGCGCTTCAGGTACTGGCCTGGCTTTTATTGTGTTCACCGAAGCAGTGGTGGCGATGCCAGGCTCGCAGATATGGGCCGTACTGTTCTTCATCATGCTCTTCAGCTTGGGTCTGTCTTCCATGTTTGGCAACATAGAGGGAGTCCTCACGCCCATCAAGGACCTCAAACTAGTGCCCAAGTGGATCCCTGATGGAGTTGTAACAGGTACTGGTAAATGAGATTTAGCTGTTGCAAAGTCAAAGGGATATATGTTTTCTCCTTTAAGTTCCCACTCTCACATTCTTTTTTTTCTCACTTCCTTAGCGATCATCTGCTTGGTAGCCTTCTTAACGGCTCTCATCTTCACGATGGGTTCAGGGAACTACTGGGTGGAGGTCTTTAACAGCTACGTGGGCTCCGTACCTCTGCTCATTATTGCTTTCTTTGAGATTACTGCAGTCGCTTATGGCCGTGGAATGAAAACGTAAACCTTTTCTCCTCTCCTTTGATACCCTGTAGTGTTGCTCTGCAGCCTCATGACAATTGAGATACAAGTGCGTTAAACATTTTCTCTGGTCCCCGTATCCTCTGACAGGTTCAGTGAAGACATCTATTTCATGACTGGGAAGAGGCCCAACATTTTCTGGAAAGCATGCTGGATGGTGATCAGTCCTTTAATGCTTCTGGTGGTGTTGGTTGCATACGTGGCCATCCAGGCACAAACACACCCCTCTTATCCCGCATGGAACCCGGCCTATGTAAGCAAGTCAAGAGTGCTGACATGGAGATGTTAAAAATGTAGTAGTACTGAGTCCAATCTCTAATTTATTCTATTAGAATATACCGTATGTACTATAAATATAGTGCTGTTGTGTAAAAATCCTTAACGTAAAGAAAAAATGTATCAGCAAATATCTAAAGCTGCTCTATTCAAATAACAAAAATGTAAGGAGTTGTGGTTTTGAGGGGCATTATGTGCTAGAAGTTTGTTGAGCAAAGTTACTTTAAGTTAAGCTAAGCTAAGCTCATCACTTTCTGGTTGTAGCTTCATATTTAGCTCACAGATATGAGAGTGGTATCGTTTTTAAAGAGAGAATGAAGAGAATCAGCGAATTTCACAAAATTCCAATTAGTGTTACAATATTCTATTTATGACATTTAATGCTTTTGTCTTTTTCTCCAGGAGCTATTCCCGAAAACTGAAGTTAAGCCTTATCCCGACTGGGTGTTTGCCATAATCATCCTCCTCTGTGTAGTACCTGTGATTTCCATCCCTTTGGTGGCGATCTACAAACTGATCTGCTCTAGGATGAAGAAATCCTCAGCTCCCATTGAACTAAGCCCCTACTACAATGACGGCTTTGAGGGTGAAACACAGGAACAGAAGAAGCAGAGAGCTTAAGGAACGTTGCAAGTAACAATCTTACTGCAAAGAAAATAATTCCTGTGAAAATGATTACATGAAATCTTAAACTTCTTCTATATTTATACAGAGAACTTTGAATCCTGAGAGCTCTTCATGTGTGATACATCTGAAATACATCAAAATCATAATATGACTCACTCATGTGGCAGCTGACAACATTTCTGGGAACTTATTTACATACAAATCATATTCCAAATGACGTCATGTCCTCTTTGTGCAAATTAAAGTCCAGAGGGACAAACGGCTGTTGGATGAGGCGGGGTCTAGTACAGTATTTGGATGATTCTTAATTGTCCATCTTTATGGATCTGGTGGTTGTTGTGTTTTATAGAGTGTGTTTATGACTGAGGTTTATCGCTTCATTTTTTTATATCAGATGACTAAGATGACTTCTCGATAAAAAAGTTCCAGACAATGTGCAATACAATGTTTTTGGGCACACTAAAGTTCAGATAAATTCAAATCACTGATTTTAAACCTGAGGATGAGGAAATATTTTATTAGGCAAAACTCACAGCATAAAAATGTTACAGACAATCTGGAATAAATACATATCTTTAGGTTTGAGTTGCTGAGGGTTTCATGGTTGTGTGGTTGGTGGTCTACATCTGGATGGCCAAGAAGTCGACTGGGGTTAGTGGCCCCTCTGGCCAGCCTCAGGTTCCCCAAGATGCTGCTGTGCTTTCCTGTTGAGACGATGACAGCACAGAATGGAAATATCCTTTTTACTATCTTTGATGGTGAACTGTAAAATTCGCCCGCCTGAAATATTCCCAGCTCCCGTAAAATGTAATTAAAGGTGGCAATAAACTGACTTGTGTACATGTAAGATCCTGGTGTAAGATTTGTTGGGTTGGGTGTTTCTCTCACAAAGTCCACATTTAAAGGGATTGGCCTTCCAAGAAAGTTGTAATTATGATGTTTTCATATAGTTCATTTATGATGTTTTTTTCACAAGGAGGCAGATGTCTTATTATTATTATTATTATTAATATCTACCGACACAACGACAGGAACGGTCAACAATTAATTTTCTTTATGTCGTTGCAGTTATGACACAACTCTAACCACATTGCACCGCCCAATATTGAAATTGTATTTCCCTTTTTGAAATAAATTATGCTATAAAAAGAATATGTCATGAGAACGACTGCTTCAAACTGCATAATGCCGGTCTGGGCCTTCCTGCCTAAATCAGTCCTGGAGAAAGGGAAAGATGAAAATAAATAAGTTTCAAACTGGATATTGCCTGAATTATATTATTATAGATGTATGAATGAGAAATGTTGCCTTTGTTGCTGAGCCTGATGAGGTGACGGCCGTATCCAATATCATCCGCCGGAAGTAGACAGGGTTCTTAGCAACCGTCTGACCAAAGGGCAAAGTCTTTGTACACACATGGAACATAGAGAGAGAGAGAGAGACAGAGAGAGATAGAGAGATAGAGAGACAAAAGAAAACAGAAAACAGATGGAGACAAAAGAGATCACAAAGACAAGCCCTGCCAATTCTGATATTTACATTTAGAGATAAAAGGTGGTACAATTAGTTCTCAGCTCAGTCCAATTATTGATTAATAACTCCCCATGTGCTGACTTTAAAAGCAGTATTACATTTACAGGCCTATGTATTGATCAGTAAAGGCCTGTGAGCCCATATGAGAGGGGAAGTGACTACTGGGAGAAGATTTTTGTTTATCAGAACCGTATTTCAATACTTCAGGTTATAGGTAATGGAAATAAATAGTTTGCACTGCCCACTGCCTTTATTTAATCTGAACAATATACAGTGGTATTTTTGCATACCATGTGACACCAGTACAATTTACAGTATAAAACTAAGATTGCACTTAAGGTTTGAATAAGAGAGTCAAAAGTCAGGTCGATGTCTTTACCTGCATGCATGAAGCAGCGCCAGCATGGAGATGTTCTTGCAGACTGCTTCAAGATAATAAAATAAGATAAATTAAGATAATCCTTTATTAGTCCCGCTGCGAGGAAATTTACCGGATTACAGCATAATTGGTCTGATAAGGGAAAGGTATCAATTATTATATGATCAGCACAAAAAACAAAGTTTCAGACATGAAATAAAACTGACTGAAATAGGAAAAATATGTGTAGGACATCCACCTCATTGATGCATCTCAATCAAATGCATGATTTATGTTGCCTGTTGTGTTGTTTTCTGTTCCTTGATCCGTTTAACTAATTGTCCTGAACGTATTTGTGGATGTTTACTGGCATCTTGATACGTGATGAACGTGTTTAATTATTATTTACTACCTGGTTGCTGTTTGAGACTCATTTCCGGATGTTCACCGTGGATATTGCTGGCACTACATGTTTATAAATGTCCAGACTGCATCATTTGTGAGAGGAAGGGCAGGTTCAAGTTTCTACCTTGGTCCTTGGACCTGTGTCGACCAGGCTGTGTCCCTTGAAGGAGGAAGACCCTTAACTGGGACATAGCTTAGCATGGACATGGGAGAAATGTCCTTAAGTTAAGGCGACAAATCTACATGAAAATATCATGATTTGGGTTAAACTAAACCCATTCTGGCAGAAAAAACGGAAGGCAAACTTCTCCAGTGTGGGCCCACCCTTCTGTATTTGGTTGGCCACCTAGTGGCTGTTCTGTGCAATGTTTTGGTTTAGGGTTCATTTCTTCTACTCCCTCAAATTGGTAGATTAAATTATTGACTGATTAGTTCAGCAGCTCCTGGTCAGTAAAGGCAGCATACAGCTAATGTATGTTTGTTATGCAGCTGGTTGTATCATACAGTGGGGTCAAGAGAACAGTGGGCTGAGAGACCTACATTGTTTTAGGGGACCTGTTACTTGTCAAGCTCTTCAATTAAAGTCTTGTTTTATTTTTTATGCAGTTTCTTCCTCATTTGCTGCCCAGCAGAGTGGACGCAGAATACAACAAAATATGGTAAACAAGTAAACAAATAAGAGTATGTTAAAACAGGTATATTATATTATTGAAGCGTCAAAAACCTCAAGAAAGACCTAAACCTTAAGAAAAGGCCTAAAGAACAGCAGTAGCACAAAGACAGAGCTGCATAGCTGTGAGGGATGGAATATAGAAATACGATAATTAAAGAAAACTTTACTGCAATACTGTATTACTTCAAAAATTACAAGAGAATTTTCCATGAAAGATATTGCAAATGGATATGTAGTTGTGTATTGTGATCTATGCAAGATTGTTAATCATCCATGCTAGAATGGGTGTTGTTACCAATTTTACGAGGAAGTACAAAGTACAGGAGATGGGGACTCACAGCTTATAAGAAACCATAAAGAATGTGAAATGTCCAGTAACTCATGCAAGAGGCACACTTGAGGCAATAGTTCTGCAGTAAAATAACAACTGACCGGATGCGTAAGTGAGTGTGTGTCCAGCAGTAAGTAGTTCGCACCACAAGAAGAGGCAGCAAGGGGGAAGCACCCACATTTATTTAATCATTTATGTTGTCTAAAGTGATAATAACAGGCACATGCTAACTCATTTTTTCAGACTAACTTTATTGAAAATAATGTGGTTATTTCATATGGATTATGTATTTATTGATTCACCCAAAAACATATACCGTTATGTATATCTTTGTTGAGATATGAAATGACCTATTTCAAGATAGATGACTTTGGTACTATTGCCAGAGCCCGTCTACGAAGAGCCTGGGCACTCCCTATACGCCCCATTGTACCGATTTTGGTTGTAGTTCCATGAGACATCCACTGGGGGTGATCGCGGGCGAGTCCAGATTGAATGGGAGTCTATCGGGCTAAACGGCTAATTATGCCTCTTTCACCTGCTTGTCGTTGAAATATCGCAAATTTTATTGTAGATTCCGCAAGTTCAATATAGATTATGGTTCAAAAGTCAAATGAGTGAGTACTTATGTCCTTTCGATTTCTTACAGTTTGGGCCGTTGTTGGCCGTATACGCTAGCATTCTGCTAATGAATGCTGATTGGTCAGGGACGGACGGACTTGCGACTGATTACGACCAGAGACCCCTCTTGACGGCATCTGAAGCTGAAGCGCATCGGAAACATTATCTTAAGGAGGACTTTCCGTCGAAGTTATTTTTGCGTACTGTATTTATATTATATATATATATATATTATACTATTATATGTTAATAAAAGGAAGTGCCGAAGTGATTCAGAAACTGCCGTAAAGCAGTACCTCTGACAGTGTGACGTCATCGCATTTTTTGAACACCTTTTTAGAACAGATACGTGACCTTAAAAAATGCAATATTCAGCTGAGTTTATTATTTTAGCCCCACCCTTTGATAGCAACTTTCAAATTACTTGACAAAAAATTACATCGTGAGAAAAGTGGATTCTGAGGATAAAACCCCGTTGGCTCCCATTCATTCTGGACTCGCCTACGAGCGCCCCGCATGGTCAAAGATTATTACTGCAACCAGTCCGGAAACCCGGAACTAACCCGCGAGTGCCAGTTCTCCTCATATTAGACATTCTCTGCTATTGCCCAGCTCATTCCATAAAATCACCAAATAACTCTTTCCCATTTTTTTTTCCCAAAACAGACCCTTGATAACCATGGTTACACAACTAGGATTGTTGCAACTGAGTTATGAATCATAAATGCACTATAGTGTTTTATTCCCCTTCTTTGAATTAAAAGTTGTGCATTTAAAAAAGAGTCAAAAACATGAGTTTTTATGGTAAAAAAAAAAAGGTGCTTTGTGTTGTGGAAAAGAAACTGAAGCGTCACATCACTGTACTCGGTATTTCATTGGCTATATGAGCTGTCAGTCATCAGCACAAGAGGGGCAGGTCCTTCCTTTCAACGCGAACTCTCATTGGCTATTGTAGGCTGTGGACAAGACATGTGGGCTCTTATTGGCTCGAGTGACGTGTCAATCAAAAGGTCAGAGTGCAGCCGCCATTTTTAAACACAGTACATTGAAACTGTACCTGTAGTTTTGCTGCACTTTCAAGCATCGAGTCTGGAATGTCGTCATGCAGGCAGAATATTTGTATTACATTGTGAGAAGCAAGACATATAAACATTCATTAAAACTACAGTTAATTGACATACAAGCCCCATTAGGTAAAGAAGAGTTTAAACTATCATAAAGGACTTTAGGAAAGTTACCCGTCTGATAATAGGACTTACAGCATTCAACAAAACACTACATTTTTCTACATTATAATACACACAATATAACATGCTTTTGAACATTTAATTGTTTTTCTATAACTAATTGTCTTTTATTTTGTTGACGATGGAGATAATAGGTCATAGGATTGCAAAGCACGTAAATGCAAAGCAAACCTCATAATTTACTGGATACCCTCTTAGTGATTTATAATAATAAATAATGTATTTTTATTCTTCACTGTCATCCTCTGTCACCTTCTAGATGCTGAGGAAATTACACAACGGCTACGTCTTAGACAGTCAGCATGCTGTGAAATCTGCTCCTCTACTGGGGAGAAATGGAATTGAATGCCCCAAGTTTGAATTTGATATATTTAGATTTCATATTTCATTCAAAATATGCTTTCTAATAAATCAATGTCAGTCCAGTGTTAAGTTGAATGTTGATTATTCAATTTAGACCAAGATGAGGTTGGTGTCCCTCCGAGAGTGTTTTGAGTGGTTTGGTTTTGCGGCACAATCACTCACTCCTTTTCAGTGTGAGTGATTGAGTAAACTTTTCATTTAAAAAGACATTGATTGTTACCTAGAATATTAAATAACTTGATAGATGGTTGATTTGGCAGATCTGCTTGCACTTGCTTTGCACAGTATTAAAGTTGGAGCTGAATGTTTGGGAGTGGAGCTTGAGTGTTGGTTAGTTTTTTAAAACATTTTTTAAAAGGTTTACCATGCAAAGTGCCACCTGCCCATCAGGACTATCAAATCAGCCGGGGATTGAACCGCTTCTGATTGCGGGACGACCGGCTCAATTACTGAGCCGCTGTTGCCACTTTGACTTTTTCAAACATTCTAAACTATAACTTTTTTTGACTTTTTATACTTTTTATGAATTTTTATGATTAGTTTTTGACATAATATACTATGACTTTTTATTCACTTTTTGAATTAGTATAGTAAGACATTTTGACATTTTATACTGTGTTATCTATAAGTACGATATAATTACTTTTTCCGAAAAAAATGCTATATGCTACATTATTTATGCCTTTTTTCAACACACTATGCCATTAGTTTTCATGACTTTTTCGGGCATACTTTAGTATACATTTTTTGACAAACTATTCTAGGACTTTATGCTGTTTGCCAATATAATATACTATGACTTTTTTATAACTTTTTTCGACATACCATGCTATGGTGTTTTATTTTTTCAGACATACTCTTTTTGGAAATACTATACTTTTCATGACCTTTTCCAACATACTATGCAATGACATTTTTTTATGACTTCATCCCACATAATATACTATGACATATCGACATACTATACTATGACCTTTTAGCACTTTAATATGAATTTTTCATGACTTTTTAGCACTTTATATACTATGACTTTTTTCAACATATTGTCCAATTATTTGTTCAGAATACTAGAGTATGACGTTTGTCATCATTTTTTCATTACCAGGACTTTTTATGACTTTTAAGACATACTATTCTATGGCTTCTTTGATATACTTAACTATGAATTATCTTTGCCATAATATTTTAGGAATGTTTATGACCTTTTTTATAACACAATACTAAGATTTTTATTGTTTTCAATATTCTAGGACTCTATTATTTGAAAATTGTCAATATATACATTTTTTCATTACTTTTTCTGACATGCTATACAATTTTTTCATCCTATAATGTAACTTATTTTTAAATACTCTTCCACGACTTGTTCCGACGTCCTATATAATGTCATACTATACTACTTTTTATGACTTTTTTTCCACATACTATACTATAACTTTTTTAACATGCTATAGTATGACTTTTTATGACTCTTTTTCAATATACCTTTCATGACATTATTTTTGAGACTGTTTTGACTTTTTCTTTTAATTATTTTTCACCAAACAAATTTTAGAACTTTTTTCAACATACTATACTATGACTTTTTTCATGTTTTTTTTCAATGTCCAATAATGATTTTTTTTTTGACTTCTTTAAATACTATTGCACGAATTGTTATAATGTCCTATATTACATGACCTTTTTGGGGTAACTCTTCTTTGACATTTTTCATTACTTTTTTCAATATACTATAGTATGAGTTTTTTTTCAACATTCTATACCACAACTATTTATAAAATGCTATACAATGACTTTTCTTTTTTTTACTTACTATACTATGACATATACTTCTGACATAATGTACAATTACTTTGTATGACATACTATACTATCACTTTCTTTCATTAGTTTTTTATCATTATATATTACTTTTTGCGTTGTACTATACTATGACTTTTTATGATTTCTTTTCAAAATACTCTTTCATGAGATTTTTGTGAGACTGATTAGATATTTGTGGTCGTAGCTGTAGAAGCAAATCATGTTTTGCATAGTGTCCATTATGACATTATTTCTCACTTTTCTTTACTTTTGGTCTGTTTTGTTTCTTGTTTGTTTTGTTTCAGAACATACTCTTTTTTATTGTTTTCCAGCTGTCTTTAAGACCTAGTAAGAGACAGTACAGCCTACTAGGACCTTGTAGCTAAAGCAGTATCTATGATGACTTCAGCCCGGAGTTAACAGAGAAGGAAGAAGGTAAGATTTTATTCACCTTTATTGTAATGCACAAAGCAAAAGTAAAGAGACAACAAAGAAAGTACAAAAAAAGCAGTTAGGTACTGTGCAGTGCAATGTGCACATGTATAATATGTTGGATAAGGATTGTGTCAACATGCAGTGCATTGAGCATTAGTCATGCTCTGTGCTGGTTCTGTTTACAGCTGCTGGAGGCGAGGCAGAGTGTACAAACAGCCGATGACATCATAATTGACATGGTGTCCGATGAGGAGGACGGCATCTTTGGTGAGGTGACTGGGTGGATCCTGCGGCCTCCATCCTTTCAGAGCCAGGAACTCACTGACCTGTGGGCTACACTTCAAGCAAGACCAGATGCTAACCCAAAGTACATAGTGACACATACCAGACGTCTTCACGTTGGACCACATTCAGACAGAATGCCACTAACTATACATCACCCACCGGCAGTAGGCCAGGACTGTTCCAAACACTTATGACAAGCAATTCAAACCTTTGCATATATGTATATAAGATAAGAGAAGAGAAGATAAGAGAAGAGAAGATAAGATAAGATAATACTTTATTAGTCCTGCAGCGGAGAAATTTGCAATATATATATATTACACTATGGCTTCTTTTTTACACACTATATTATGACTTTTTGTCATCATACTATTCTAAAACTTTTTTTCAACTCAGTAAAAAGTGACTCTTTAAATACTTTTTTGACATAGTATACTGTGAATTTAGTGGATGTTCTGTACCATGTCTTAATTCTGACAAAATTTCACAAAATATTCAGTGAACATTTTATGAATATTTTCGAAATGCTATACTATGACTTTTTTTCCGACATACTATACTATGACTTTTTTGACATACAAAAAAGTTACTTTTTTGACAAACACTATACAGTTGATTTACTCTACTATGGCTTCTTTTTTTAACATACTAAAAAAACATATATCATGTTGTAATAAGCCATAATAAATTATTTTTATTATATATTTTTTTTATGATTTCTAAAAAAGTAATTGAAGTCAAAGTGTTGTTTGCCCCAAAAAGTCAGTGTGGTATATCATGAAAATCAGAAAAAGTCATAGTATAGTTTGTTTTATTTAAGTATTGTTTATTGAAAAACTTATGAAAAGTTCTTATGATATGTTTGATATACTTAATTATGACCTTTTTATTACATACTTTACTATGACTTCTTTATATAACTTTGTGGCTTTTTAAGTAATTTCTATGCATTTAATCAGAACAATTTTCAACAAAGTAATTGCAGGTTAAAATAAAACATTTAAATTTTGCTTCATTTTACACTATTTTCCATTTATCTAGTCGAATAATGGTTAATCTAGAATCCACAGTTTTTGAAGATTGACCCATACTAAGGACTAAAAGTCAAGAGGATATTTTAGCCTTTGCAGCTGAGCTTTTGATAGATCCTTTTTTCTTTATAAACGGTACTTAACCTGACCTCATGGACGTGCAATAATGATCACTGAAGAACCCTTTAAAATTAGCCCATTATGATATGCGGGCAGTTTGGTTCAACCCTTTCCATATCTTCTACATGTAGCCCACTAGCTCAAATTAAGTGAGTTTACAGCTGCAAAATGAACTAAAGACACACTTTAATGTGCAGTTCTGACCAGACGAGGGCGCCATTTGTTCAGTGTAGAAAGAGGAGCCTTACATACTGCATATTGGCTACAAATCAAATACTACTTGTACGTTAATACAATTAGTATTGAAAAACAGAGCAATTCATGTCCTAGGCGTATGTGCTCTGATCATACACACACAAAAACATGTTAAATCCCCATTACTGGTATCCTATAATATATTCTATTCACTGCTCACGTCCTGTGATGCATGACTTGTTTTACAACCTAATAAAGCAAATCTTAGTAATCACTGACTGTGCCTTGAGCAGAAATCAATATTTGAGCTTACTGATATTGACAGAGTTCCAGTGAAAGCACTGTAGTCAACACTCAGTACTACAGCATATTGAAAACAAATCTACATGAGAGGGATGGGGCGGCGGGCAGAATCTGTCAATGAAAGTGGAAATGCAGTTTAAATGGCACCTGTAGCTTAGACTCTCCACTCAGTATGGATCCTGAGTACTGAACAGATGTGGCAGGTAGATTCCACTAATCATTTTAAGGATGCAGATGGGCTGGATGCTCTTTCACTCAAGACACAATGCACAGTTTCCTGTCTATGATATGCCAATTAAAAATGACTCAGAGAATCATTGGAGTGCCTGTAGTGAGAATTATTCTTCTAGCGATATTCAATATCCATATTTTGTGCCTACTTCAGTCATCAAATAATTCACCAAGAGTTGATGCAATATGATAACTTTCCCCATATCGATTTGTTTTGTGCTAGTTAGTAACTGTTGGCATGCTAACACACTCACATTGTAAACATTATACCTGCTAAACACCGTCATGTGACTAAGTACAGCCTCACTGAGCGGTTAGTTTGGCTGCAGACTCTCATTGCGCTGGATTTGTGAACGTATTCAAAAATCACATCAAAATGTTCTGCTCTTTGTCTTGTTTTGTTTAGTTGTGACGCTCTGTAATGTCAATATGAAAGGTGCAATATGAATGTGTATTTCTAACTGTAGAATGATCAGACATAAGACTTTCTTTCAGGAGATCCATGTGCCTTAATAACAAAGTCAAAGTCAGCGTTCTGAAAAAAGGAAGCGAGGACTCAACTTTGAATTACTTTGTTTTCATGTCTCATTAACAAAAGAGATCTTAATCTCAGCGAGACTTCCCGAATAAATAAAGCTCAACAAAGTGAAACCACATCAAGTGATGGCAGCGGTCTTTGAAAATTTAGTTGGTGCCACATTTAGCTCATGCTGGCCGTTTTGTTTTTACGGATGCTATTTTGCCTCGCCGTCGAGGACTACAATGGAAATAAATATTTCAAAACTGTATTATGCAATCTCCTGGGTTGAAACGGGTGATTTGTGCCTACCAAATTAACATGGGTTCGCTGTAAGCACGCCAGATGTTTGGTCTGTTTTACGTTAAGGCTTAGGTGTATAAGAAACTCACAACCTAGTGTCTCTCCCAGTGGTTGCTGGAGTATATGGAGGTTCTATTACTATATCACAAGTTAAATACAGAAACAATATTCACCCTGTGTTAATGTTGCAGTTTACTTCCAAGCCTGTCTAAAATGTCATCACTTCATCCTATTAGACGTATGTGAACTTGTCATAATTAGGAATTCTTGAGTTATGGCCAAAAATATTAAATATGTTTTGTGAGGTCACAGTGTCCTTTGAGCAACCGAATTCTGATCAGTTCATCCTCGAGTGTGAGTGGACGTTTGTGCCTAGGAAATCACAAAAATGGTCCGTACCCGAGGTCACTGTGATCTTGACCTTTGAGCTCCAAAAGTACAAACAGTTCAACCTAAAACACAAGTGGATGTTTCTGCCATATTTGACGAAATTCCCTCCAGACGGTCATGAAATATCGTGTTCAGGAGAATGAACAAGACGTAGGTGCAGACAAAAAAAACCTCTCAATTGGAGTCTTAATAAATAACATATTTTGGACCCGGGAATGTTTTTTTTCACAATACATCACCTGTACCATTAATATTATTTGCCTCAGAATAGATCTTATTAAGTGTAAGAGTCAAAGTGTCCTTCCTGCAGGTCTGGGGGAGAGAAAAAGTTACGGAGCGCATCAAAAATCCACAGTGCCGGAAGCATATTTGACAACACCGAAGAGCTAGCTTACACAACAAAACTACAGGGTTGTGAACACCATTCACAAAACAGGTTATTTTAGTGGGTCGTGACTCTAAAAGGTTGAGAACCGATGCTCTACGTTATATGTGTGTATCAATCTCTGCCTGCTCACATCCCCCTGAACTGTAAATATATATGTATGTAAATATCAGCAGCATGTGTGATCCGGGGACAAAGACAGCATCGCAACATCTGGATGAGATGTCAATCAATGCACAGATTGAAACATGGCTGTGCATTTAATAAGCAGCTGTGTGTGTGTTACGTCTCTGCCTTCATGGTAAATATCACACTCTATATGCAGCTTTTGGATGCATCAAATTGTTTCTGTGCAGATGAGGTGCCAAATAGATTTAGATAGAAGATTTTATTTACTGCTGCCTCCACCATGTCTGATGGTAATAATAAAAATAAAAAAACCCACAGCAAACGTCTTACGAAGATTTAATGTACATTTATTCTTAACACGTGGAACATATAGTATAAAGATTTCATACTGAATAAATGATATTCATTAAGCCAAAAAAAGGAGAAAAGAGGAATTTACATCAAGTTTTTAGCTACATCATCTGAAATACAAATATGCAGAATCCGCATCACTGGAAAAAAAATAATAAAAATAAACAAAATAAACAAAAATTGAAATGGTTTCTTCATCAAGGTCTAGTTTGTCATTTAAGAAGGAGCTCAAATGGAACCGCAGACATGATCTCTGTTATATTCTCTACACCCGGACCGGAGACAAACTGAAACTTGAAGTTGTGTTTGTTGGGGGGGGGGGGGGGTGGGGGTGGGGGTGGGGGTGGCGTTTGGACAGCAGCTAAACACCCCCGGAGCGCGATACGAGCAGGGTGAGGCGCCTAAGTAACGGGGAGGGTAGCCGTCAAGTAATCACATGGCGTACTTGATGCAGGGGGAAAACTTGTAATCGTCAAAGATTAAAAATGGTGAAGAGCCAACAGAAGTTGAGAAAGAGAGAGAGAGAGAGAGAGAGAGAGTGTAATGTACAACATCATATATACACTGCAGCTTGGACTGCATCTAGAGTTGAGGACCAGTCCTAAAGAGGTGACTTTTTAATATAAGGGTCAAGTCATACAATCAAGGGACAAAGAGAAGAGGTCGGGGTGTTGTAGGTTCACCATACTTTGGGGGAAAGCCGTTTTCTCTCTTTCGACATTAACTAAAACTGTTTTTAAAAACTACAGTTTGCTGCCAAGCCAGCGTATCTCAGTGTGAAACAGTATTATTACAGTATGTTTACAGTTTTTAAGGTGTACAGTACAGAAAAAAAGTCCTACAATCTACTGCACAGGCCTCCCATGACAAGTGTCTGTTCACAGCCAATAATGTGGTTCCTGTGGGGCTGAGTATATAGCATCCAAAGTTACAGCAATTATACCACACCACAGTCCGTGAGTCTATGTAGCCTCCAAACATGAACCATCATATTGTTTAGTCCGTGCCCTCTTCCCCCTGCCGACCTCCCCCCCACCAAAGGGAGAAAGCGAGCACATGTATCCCCCAAAACTCACTGTAAACGAGACAGCAACTTTGGTTACAGTTTCTTCTTTTTTTTTTTTCTGGAGATTTTTCTTTTCATTAAAAAACAAGTCCTTTCTGCAGGGCAGCAACACTCTGTCCTATGCCTGGGTCCCAAATCTGCTCTTCTTTGTCAGTATCTTTCCATTTTTAGACGTTTAAAATCCACAGCTACTTCATGATATTCCTTCCTTTAGTGAGAAGCAGGGGGTAGAAAGACAGTGGAATCCGAGGTGATTTTGCATAAATAAAACAAAAACAAAAAAAGGACAGTCAGTTTTGCTCTTTTCACTCACACGCAACAGACACACGCACGCACACAAAAAAAAGGGGTGAGGGCGAAGGGGAACGGAAAGAGGCGGAGCTGAAACCTCCCCACGGCTGTCATGACTGGCCGATCAGAAACAGTACGTCACAGATCACTTGGGACACCAGAGAGTTCATAAGTGGGGACACGGAGATGTCCAGTAGCCTCGACTCGTACAACGTGAACTCCGAGTGGTTTTCGTCCACCTTAGCCAGGGCGTGCAGGGCCCGGGCCGCCCGCCGCATCATGTCCACACTGGTGGGCTCAAACTGAGGTCCTCCCTGCATTTGCAGCAGGGAGCTCTGGCTCTGCTGGTACTGTGTGGCAGCTAGGCTGTCCTCCAGGAAGCCCAACAGGTTACCCACGCTGGCTTTCTGCACGGCAATGGCCCGCGCCGCTAGGCTGTCGCCCTGGGCCAAGTTGGCCAATAGGACGACGGCCATTTCTCGGCACACGGCCACTTTGCGCTCACCGACCAAGCGCACCAGCGAGCCGTACAGCTTCTCCAAGCGGCTGAACGGCGGCGTTGCCAGTATGAGGTCGACGTTGTTGTCCTGGATGCTGAGCTTGCTGAGGGTCTCGAGGACCAGTCTCTGGGGGGAAAGTGAGCCGTGGGGCCCCAGCGTGGGGAAGGGGTCCAGGGCCTCCGCTGAGGGGCAGACGGCCCAGTGGAGCAGGCCATCCAGCAGCGGCAGGCATATGCTCTCTGGATAGATAGAAAGGTCCAGCTGGCCTGAGATGTTCGCCAGAGTGACGAGGCAGTTCTCCCTCAACACCTCGAGGCAGTCCCACCACCACTCGTCTCTCTCGCAGCTTACGCCTTCGTCCTCCTCGTCCTCCTTCTCGTAGGTGACCGGGGCCTGTTTGCGTTCGGGGTGCCTGTGGTGGAGCAGCACCAGGCGGCCCAGCAGCAGCAGGAGGCCCGGGTGTTTGGACATCTCCAGGTCGTTACCGGGGACGAACGAGAGGCTGCGCACGATGTTGGAAATGCAGATGCAGCGCCGAGCTAGCGAGTCCTGCCAGTCCGACAGAGTGCTGAGCGGCGTCTCGTCCTTGCTGTGAGGCTCGTCCTCCAGGATCTTGATGTTGCGCCGGCTCTGGAGGTCCGGGTTGATGCTGAACAGGTACTTGCCGTTCTCCTTCTGCTCCTCTGCGCCTCCACGGACCACTTCCTCTGTGACCGACCCCGGGCGGGCAGATAGCACATCATCGATAGTGGCAGTGACTGGTGCACCAATGGGAAGAGGAGGAGGAGGAGGAGGAGGAGTCTTCGCCGCTGGAGACTTCTGAGGTTCGGAAGACTCGGGCAGCTGCTGCCGAGTCTTACTCTCCCCGTTGGACTTGGATTTGTCGGAGTTTTCTGTCACAGTCTCGGTCGCCTGGACCTTCTTGCGGCTCTCGGTTGCGGCTTGCTTGCGTTTCCGCTGCTTGAGAAGGTCCATCCGGCTCTCAAAGTGGGTCTGGATGTGTTCGGTAGTGTCACCGCCGCCGATGCTCCAGTGTGTCAGGCCGCTGTCGAAGCTCTGCCGCTGCCCAAGCTTGGACGAGTGGTTCACAAGGAAGGGATTCTTCTTCCGCACCACCTTGATGGGAAGTTTATCAAACTTGCTAGCCTGCTTGGGCTTTTCCGAGTGGAGGCCGGGATCCTGGGAGGACCCTGAGGTAGAGGTATTGGGCTCCTTGATAGAGGACTCCCTCTCCTTCTCCTCATCCTCGTCCTCTGAAGACGTGTGTTTGTGTGAGCTCTCCTCCTCCTGTTTCACCTGGACCAGTAAGGGGCCGTCAGAATTGGCCTTGGTTTCCTCCGCCTCCTCGTCCTCCTCGTCGTCTTCGTCCACGTCCATGTCCTCGCCCTCAGGCATGGGGATTTCGTCGTCAGGATCCTCGGCCGCGTTGGGGTCTATGAGGGTGCGCTGGCCGGGGTCTCCTACTTCGTACTCCTTTAAGATGCCAAAGATCTCGATGAGGCAGCGTCTGAAGTACTCCACCACCAGCTCCAGGAAACCAGGAAGCTGAGAGACCAAAGAAGACCGTCATCAAAACAATCCTGTACGCTCATCTGCAATGTGACAAGGCAGGTCATGTTGTTCTGTGAATGCGAATGTCGGTTTGTGGAGCTTACCTGGCATAAGTTAAAAGTAGTAATGCTATTGTCATCATACAGTAAAATGTTAATGGTGTCCAAGGCCCAGGTGCTTTCAGCTAGTAAGCCGGACTTTAGTGACATCATCACTCTCCAAGCCTCAGGAGTGCCTGTAAAAAACAAACAAACAAAAAAAAAAACTGAATGAATACAAGCCAACTACATCATGATCAGTTCATACAGCTGTGAACGAAAGGAAGAGGTTCACTGATCTGTACCATCAGGATTGGCATTATTTCCCCCCCCAATTACTAATTTCACCTATTCCATAATAATCAGCTTTTATCAGTTAAACTACTCAGAATAAGCTCTCCCACAGTCAGGGAGGGAGCTTCACATGGTTATTAATCCAGGTCAGGCACGCAGGCGATCATTCATCAGATATTTTGGTGGCCATTAACTTAAATAAATGGTCACACGGCCCTTTCAGCCCTTTACCAGTCACAATAAGCAGTTTTTGAGTTTGTTACATTTAAGGACTTCTGTAAAACTATGACTTCTAGTCCTTGTTATACTACTTACATTTAACTGCAATCACTAATGGCACTTCATGTTCAATACTGAGAGGCATGAAATAAAGGTTCTGTACCAATGTCTTTCATGGTGAGCCGTCTGCGAGGTTTGAGATGGGGTGGGGAGGCCTCCACAGAGCCGGGAGGGAAGGCCACGTCTCGCCTGATCATGGGTTGCTGCACTGGGGCCTGGCCAATGTGGGAGGCGGGTACTGGCGGTCCAGCTTTCTGCACCTTAATCCCTGGATGCATGTAGGGGGACTTGCTGGGCGACGTCCTGCTTTCCATGGGCCGGGGCATCGGTGTCGGGCTTGCCACCTGAGGAATGTGGTTCTGGGAAGTCTGGTAGGTGGATGGCAGGGGTCTGGTCATGGGAGGTCCAGACCCACCTGGGCCAAAGGGCGGCTGCCGCTGGTTGACGTGGCCGGGCCACTGACCCTCGTGGTTCATGCGTTGGTCTGATGGCATCATCTCCTCTGAGCGGTTCATGCTGTGGTAGCCGGGCCCCTGGCCTGGTACGGGAGGTCCCTGTCTGTTGGGATAGTTAGGGTAGCCCATCTCATTGCGACCCTGCCACATTGGGCCCTGGGGGCCATCAGGACCCGAAGGCATGGGGCTTGACATCATTTGGGGAGGCATTGGAGACTGGGAGTTAGGGCCCGCAGATGAAGGTACTCTGTCCCGTCCAAAGGGGAATGGGAACTGGTTCTGAGGGCCTGGTGGTCTGCGGTCCGCTCCAGGATATGCATTATATTGGTTGTACATGTCCTGTTGGCCCTGGGGCCCCGAGGACTGGGGTCCTGGCTGCTGCTGACCACTGTAGGGGACATTGTACATTTCTCCCTCGTGGCGTTTGGCAGGAGGACCGTACCCTCCATCCACGGGACGCTTGTAGTTCTGGAAGAAGACAAAATTCAGCATTATACTAAACAATTGAGAATCCTTGACAATTATAACAGAATTAAAGCATGCATCTCTTCCATAGAATGCCGCCACAGAGAGGCAATTGTTCCTTTAACACATATATAGTAAAAATTAAAAAAAAAAGAATAACCAAGTTGCAATAAGAGAACTGCTAATGCCGAACAAAATGTTCTCACCGGTTGCTGCTGAGGATACATTCCTGGCTGTTGATTTGGGTAAGGACCACCAGGGGGAGCTCCTTGGCCAGGGTACTGATTGGTATAGGATTCATGCCTGAAAACAATAACAAACGTTCACACAGTTACATTTCACATTTCTTCTTCAAACTTACTCCAAACTTTCAGTTTTTGTATGAAACTCCAACACTGACAATCCTTCAGTCATTCAAAACGATCACACTGGCACATTGCCTTGAAACAACCAAATGTCCCCCTTAACACAGACCCATCTTAGCACCGGATGGGTACTGACCGTTGCTGTGGTGGAGGGCGGCTGGGCGAGTACATCCCTGTGTCGGCACCAGAAGGCATCATGTTGGGCTGAGGAGCTCCTGGTCCCATAGTGCCGTCAGGGCCAATGCCCGGCTCCGGTCTGTGAACACAAGCCACGCTCATCAGTTCATTTGACTTATTTACAAAAGGACATTGAAATAGTAAATGCCTGATCCCAATCTCTTTGCAACCCTTATATGTGTGACATATTTAGAACACTAGGAGAATGAGGCTTTTTTGTTTACCTTCTGTCGTATCCGTAAGGGTACTGTTGCCTCTGGCCCATCTGCATGTTGCCCATAGGGCCTGGTGGACCTCTGTTATACTGTTCTGCCATCCCACTGTTGGGTCCTGGTTGCATGAACTGCTCTCCAGCTTATGAAAAGAAAAGAACAGAGATGGGTCTTAGTTTTTAGAACTCCTACAGCATTATATTTGCCGGTTTGGCTGTTGCTCACCTTTCCTCATGCCACCGAAGGGGTCCTTGTTGGACTCGTAGGGGCCCATTCGACCTATCAT
This sequence comes from Anoplopoma fimbria, assembly GCF_027596085.1. Lineage (NCBI taxonomy): Eukaryota > Metazoa > Chordata > Actinopteri > Perciformes > Anoplopomatidae > Anoplopoma > Anoplopoma fimbria. The sequence continues at coordinate 16,607,216 of NC_072458.1, forward strand.
CTCGGGGCCGCCCATCCCGGGCTGGTAGCCCTGTGAATTGGGAGTCAAGGCGTTCCTTCTGGAAAACGCTGGGTCTCCGCCATCCGCAAATGGGTCCTGCAGATTAACGCTGCTACTCCTACAGGAGGGAAGGAGGCGTGTTATTGAAATATTGATCATTATTTTTCCGTTTTACATAAATTATTCTAAATTCTTGGTAATTTCTTCTTTTTTTTTTTGAAGTTTTGGATTATTGCACGTATTAACAATTTTAAGATGAAGTATTAAAGGTTGAAGAAATTATAGATACCAGGAGTCTATCACAATCTAAACTGTATTGCAAGATTTTTATTAGATATGACTCTTTTCTTTTTTATTTACCAAACATATACATGGATTTCAAGACATTCAAAACTTTATCGTGATGAAAACTGTATTTATTATACAGTTTTTTAGGGGACATTCATATTACTATATGTTTTACTGTAGTCATTTTCTCAAACCTCAAATACATAATTGAAAAAAATTGTTGTACATCACAAGCTTGGTTGTGTGTATATCTTAACATGACCTAACAGTACATAACTTTTTCCTGTTTGTCGTACTCCCAATTTCCTGCTGCAATGATCCAATCCCGCCACAGGGATCACTTTCATTTTATTGTGATGACTCCTGATATTTGCTGACATCATAGAAAACTTGATATCGTTGCTTCTAACTCGTACCTGGCGCCAGGTATTGGAGGCATTTGCGTGTGCGGGGTGGAGGCCGGGGTCGGGGGCTTCAGGTCTCCACCTTCTGCCATCGAACTACTGGTGGACTGAGGAGTCTGGGGTCCTTGCAGGGATCCGGAGCCGGCTGCAAAACAAAGATACACACACACACATACTGAGTGCTTGTACACAACAAAAGTCCTCTGGGTTTTGAAAATCCAAAGATTCCAGAGAATTCAAAGAACATCCCCTCCTCCTCCTCCTCCTCGTCCTGCCGTCGCTCCAGGAATAAAAGCGAGATGATAGCGGATAGTGAGGCGGGATGGTGTTGTGTATATGCTGAGCACTGCTGGGGGGGGGGGGGGGGGCTTTCAGGAACACATGCTGCTTTTGGCAATCTTAAATCCCATTAAGGAATTCCTAAGCGCCGCACAGAGGAAAACAGTTTGAGTCAAGCCGACTGGCTTTTTTTTTTTTTTGAGTGCACAGCCAGCGAAAATGTTGAATTATCCAGCTCATCACAGCACCCCCGTCCCCCCTCCCCCTCCACACCCATCACCACTTCCATCACCCTCCTCTTCAACCGGCGTCTCTAGGAAACAATGATCTAAACCCTGACTCTGACAGATTACTCCCTGACCTGTACAGACAGGAGACAGCGAGTTGTGTAGCGTGCGTGAGAGTGAGTGATGTTTGTGTTGTGTTTGTGATTGTAGCGCTCATCCTTAACTTCAGCTCAGGACTTCTCACTATTAACACGCCAGTCTGATGACTCACAGGTTCCCATTCATTAAAAGTGACACACACACACACACACACACACACACACACACACACACACACACACACACACACACACACACACACACACACACACACACACACACACACACACACACACACACACACACACACACACACACACACACACACACACACACACACACACACACACACACACAACGGGGTCACTGGCAGGTCACATTTATTCACATTTTCTCACATCACCCTCTCGCCTCTCAAGCTCTCACACATACACACACATTAACCGGCTCTCCCCCCCCCCCCTCCCTCTGGGCAGGGATTTCCCTCTACTAAAGATGAAGGGAGGAAAGGGGAGGGGGGGAAATAGCATGGTAGAAACCGAGTCAGAGAGCGTTGCATGACTTTTACGCGCACACACACACATACATTCAAGCCCCCCACCCCCCATTCATCATTTCTGGCTCAGCTCTAATCTCCAGGGAGCGTTGCCTTTGCCTCTGTAGCCCCGGGCCGGGCAACAGGCAGCGAGGACACGCCACTGACGGGGCTATCGCTATCGCAAAAATCGACTCCCTCCCCACCCCCCAACCGCCGCTTCCACCCGGCTCTTCCGACGTGCTAACTAGAGGGGCTGATGCCAGCTGACAAGCACCCTGATGTCTCCTGTAACAACACCCCGGCGCTGACTCAGTGCCCCGTGTCTGACAGCATGGGTCTCGGGCCAGACTGAAGCAGCACGTGGTCGCTCCTGGTGTGGTTGCTCCTGGCAGCTCAAACCGGAGTCCCTCCAAAACAAACAGCTTCCAGCCGACACATTGTCACGTGATCCCAGCCCCCCTCTCCCTTCACCTCTGACTGACTGCCAGTTTACACACTACTGACTTTTTCACCCACCATTCAGAGTTCATTGAAAGATTTGGCATGCCGGTGGAATCGCTGTTCGCGCAAAACGACAACGGGGCGAGAGTCTGAAAGGACAAGTCTTTCGTCATGTCCTGTGCAAATGCCAAGGAGTCTTTCCCCGAGAGTGGTGTTCGTGGAAATGTCCAGAGGATGCGGCGCACTTCTGTGACTTACAGCTACACCGCCGCCACCGTCCCACTCCTCCAATATACGCCCAAAGTAGCATTGATTTATGGAGGATGGCAGCACCGTACAGAGGATGACAAACGACGGTCTGAGATCGGCTTTTAACACTGCAATTAATAGGGTACAATAAAAATACACTAGTTTATAGGGCAGATGATGCGAGGCAAATAGAGCAATGAGGATGTGATGAATTGCATGGAACCCAAACGGCACCCAAGGGAGGGAGGGGAAGAAAAAAAATTAAAGAAGCTTTCATTCATACGCGTGATTTAAGGGGGGGGGGGGTACATTTGTGGGAGGATGCCGGTGCTCACCTGGGCTGGGAGGCTGGACCTTCGGCTGGTTCTTTTTGGTGTCCGTGTTGAAGAAGTCCGCGGGCGGGTCTTCGCCACGCTCAATCTTGCACTCGAAGGCGTACAAACACTGGATGTACTGTTTCTTAAGCGAACTGGCCGCGCTGCTCGACGTGCCCACGTTCAGGTTGGTGGCCAGCTCCCTCCACTTCTTGTTCTTGTTCACCTGGTGGGCGATAAGGAGGAAGGAGTAGGCTCAGAAAGCTGCACACAACAGCACTTATAGGAATTACAAACATGTCTGTTTTAATACGTGATGTCCCCAACGAAATCTGGGCATACCTGTGTGAGGCCGCCGATCTCTTTGACGGACACGTAGAGCCTGAAGAGATCCAGAGGCTTGCGTCCGACTGCGGGCAGGTTGTTCATGCCCATGGCCTTCTCCTCAGCGAAGGCCAGGAATCGATCCACCCACATCTTCCTCTCTGGCTCTGGACCGAGCTCGTACAGACGAGTGATCTTCTCGTTGGTGATGGTAGAAGAGCTCGACTTCTACAGGACAGATGATGGGATGATATCGTGAGATTGAAAAAAAAAAAAAAAGCTCCAATGAGCATCAAAAGTGTTATCGCATGGTTTTAGAACTCTACCTTTTTGGATTCAGGCTTAGGAGTCCCCTCCACTTTGTTGTTTATCTTCTGGGTAGGGTTTATTTTTTCCATGCCAAACTCCGAACTGGGAGCCATTCCTAATAAGACGGTAATAAAAGGAGGGTGAAAAACAAAAGATTACCAGTCTATACCAGCCTACTATGGACTCAGTTCACCACTTGATCCGGGCTCAGTGTAGCTTTTACTCACCAGGAGTGTTGTTGGCTATATTTGCTCCCATTGGGTAAGGCCCAGGCCCTCCCTGGTTCATCATACCGTGCATGCTGTTCATGCCAGGGCCGTATGGAGAGCCTGTTCCCATCATGCCTTGGGACATGTTAGGGTAGCCAGGAGGCCTAGAGAAGGGAGAATGCTTGTTTTAGAAGGAATACGTGGGAAAAGAGACACAATCAGCTGAACTAAAAATACTCATAATAATCATCCTCTCTGTTTGATTGTCTAACAAATCTATTCATTTTCCTCATCTTGTGTTTGCTTATTCTGTAGGAAACATCCATTTACGTCATATGACACCAGCAATTGCCAAGCCCACGAGTGTCTCTCTGTAGGCTGAGCTGGCATCTTTCGCAGGGGAAAGATGTGAGTCACAGATCTCAGAACGCTTTCTCCCTCCCTCCACTTTTTTTTCTTCTTCCCATTTCTCTCATAGATAAGTGTTTGGTCCACTGCCATCAACTCTGCGGCACAATCAGGCACCACAACACAGCAGACCGGCTTGCACGTGGGAAGAGCCAATCATTTTTCATGGTCACACAAACGCATGCACATACAAGACAGGCACACACACGCACACGCACATTCAGCTAAATAAAAAACCCCTCTTCAGGCTGAAGTGTCACAATGCAATGCATCATGACTGACCCTTGACATTTAACTGCTCCCTTTACACTAACGCAGCCAGTAGCTGTAAGCACCCCACCTGTTGTGTATGGAGTTTGTGGGCCCGTGGTGCATGGAGGGGCCGCCGTCCTTCCTGTTCATGGCCGGAGGGGGACACATCCCGGACGCCACCTGAGGAGGCATGCCGGCCATGTTTGAGGCCATCGCAGGACCGAAGGGCCGAGCTCCCATCTGCCCCGGGCCTATTCTGCCTGGCGGGATGCTGCCGTACGGAGCCCCGCTGCCCTGACCAGGCATGGGGTTCATGGAGCCGCTCATGCCGGGACCGGCGGGGTAGTTGGCATTGGGCATCCCTGTGTAGCCGGGCTGCCTCGGGTAGCCTGGAAGGGTCACAAATAGAAAGGAATGTAGATTTTAGACGGGTTCTCACAATCATGGAATCCATGCCATCCTACTGTGTTTGTCATCTGAGTGAGGACTTCTACTCATCACTCTCTGACATGATAAAGAGTTTCTGCAGGCCAGCTCTAAATTTACCTCTGTGCTGCCTGTTCTGACAAGCAGGCTGATGAAGCGGGCTTTATCTGGCCCTCGCTGTTCGCTGCCATGACTCATAGCAGAACTTCTTCAAAGCCCACAGAAACCATCTGAGACTTCAAAGTGAAGTGATGGAATTTCATAAAGTATATGAAGTGAGAGGAAACTTCAAAGCCTTTTTTTTTTTTTTTTTAAAGATCTGGGCTATCTACGAAACTGTGATGGTCGCCGGACGACATCTGTAAAATCATTCATAATATTTTTAGGATAAAAAAAAAAAAAAAAAAAAAAAAAAAAAAAGGTATTTTAAAAGCAACACCGGCAACACTTTTACCCCCGAGGCCTCACCTTGTGGACCATACTGCCCACCCTGAGGCCCGTAGTTCCCCATGGAGTTGTTCTGGGGATATGGTCCCATCCCAGCATGCATCTGGCCTCCCGAAGACTGGCGTGGAGATAAGGCGGAGCCAGGTTGCCCAGGGGACCCGTAGGGAGGCATCTGAGGGTTACGCATGTACACTGGGGAGGATCGGGAGAGAGCTTTTAGGAGGATGTAGCCGACTAAAGCAATACATTCTTCTCTGCGTTATATATTGACCCAGAAAGCTGAGTTCGCCGCTGCAAGATCTGTTGTTCTTCCTGCATCCAGCGCTGTCATTTCACATGACAGTGATGTAAGTGGAGGCAAGGAGGAAGAACTACAAACTACGTCAGCTGGGATTTCTCGAAGTAGGCTAAAATAGAGAAGTCATGGCATCATATTATATCAATGACCTCAATAGCTGGAGCATGATCATCGACCACGGGGGGATTGATTAGTTCCACTGAGGCGTCCGCAGTCAGCCTTTTGTAAAATATTATATATATAAATATATATATATATATATAAATAATAAAGATAAGAGGAAAATGGACCATGTCATTAAATGAATCTGCAAGTCGATAGTAGACTTACTTGCTGTGAGAGAGGAGACTCGGGGACTTGCTTTTCGTAAACTCAAAGTAAAACTAAACTGTTGATGATTTTGTCCCCAAAAGTTCTATCAGGCAGAGTGCACCCAAATGTACTGAACTACTGAATGTAGGGTAGTCTGTGCACGAAATCCTGTGTCCTGTTTCCCGACTGCGCAATGGATTCTGGTACATCCAGGTGCTGCCAGCATGGCTCCATGAGAGGGAAGAAATCGGCTTTCTCGGTCAATATATATTAAGCATCAACAAAAGATGCAGAATTTTCACTTGGAAAAAAAGTCCAAAGAAAAAGGTGCCAAATTTTCCCTTTAAAAAAAAAAAAGTCTCTGTATTTATACTGAAAGCCATGCTTCCTTAACACATCTTGTCTCTCTGTGTGAAGACCCTAGCTCTTTGCTTCCTCACAAACACACAGAGGTTCAGTGTGTCTGTCTCCAGTTACCCTCATTTGACCTGGCAAGTAGACTATAAGTACATTCTTATTTAAAGATACAGCCTGGGGGAGTGTTTACAGGAGGACAGAGTGCATACAGATGCAAACAGACACACCTACAAGCTGCTGGGCACACATTCTTGCACATTTTTGTTAGCCTCCGGGCAAAGGAGCGGTTAGGTGCTTTTTTATAAAAAGGCGCCTAAAAAGCGATTTGAGTCAGCTTTCAATTCAGAAACCTCTTGAACCATGTTTTAACACTCACCTCTTTCCTGGCCCATGGCTGACTGGTTCATGGAAGAGTGCATGATGGTGTCTGACTGGACGCTGGGCGGCCGCGGAGGCATCTGATTACCTGCAGGAAATCAAAAACACAAGGGGCTTAGCAATATAAAAAAAAGGACATGAGAAAATCAGATTGCCTTAGTTATTATCAGTTTTTTTTCCTTAAACTTCACAATATTGGCCATCAAAGGACCATAAGCAGATAGAATATAATAAAAACAATGAAGGACTATGACAGTGTCCTGTTGGCTGCCTGTTAAATTGCTCTCCACCATGAGTTGTTGGTGGCATCGTAACTCCTGTTTCTGTGCCGTCTGGATGGTTTACTAGCATCATGTTAGGAGAAAAATGTTCCCATCTGGCAAGTCCCTTCATGAATGACAAATGGGACTTGTTGTATTTGTGAGTGAGCAAGTTGAATTAAATCTCTAAATCTGTTGGCTGTTCGTTCACTGGATGTTTTTCACAGCATCCGACTCTCTATGTGAAAAATGTTTTTAATGTTTTCCTGGTTGGCAGTGTTCATTTTATTATATTATTATTGTATATTAGTTTCAGTAACATTTTTGTCATTTTTGTCCTTCATAGTTTTAGTCAACAACTCAAAAAAGGTTCCATTTTACATGAAGAAATGTAACATTTTAAATGACCTTGAGTAAAATGTTTTCACTCATAACTTTGTCAGTGATTTTATAATTCACTCTTAATCTTTTGTCAAATGTCCTTTTCTTATTCATCAGACTCTGTTGAACATTTCAGGCAATCTACTCTAACAAAAACCAATACTTTACTCCTGTCGTTTTAGTCCAACTGATTTCACATAAGACTTTATCTTGTCATTATCTGATGAAAAATACAGGGTGAATGATTCAGAATGCAGCTTTTCTACTCCAAGTCCTCCCTACTGTGCTCATTAGTGATGAGCACAGTCCTGAAGCACCCGTTATTAGAGCGGATCCCCACCGCCCCACATGTAAAAATATGCGTTAATCAACCAGCTGAACACAACACAGCACACAAACCGTATGCATAGAAGCAGGACTGAGATAAAGAAAGACAGAGACGGACAGATCCGAGGCCAACGTGTGTGTGTGTGTGTGTGTGTGTGTGTGTGTGTGTGTGTGTGTGTGTGTGTGTGTGTGTGTGTGTGTGTGTGTGTTCAAGACAAAGAGATGGGAAGAGAGGTGTTAGGTGACCAATTAATGAAAGTTTATGGTATTCAAACTACATTTTAGTATCAGCTTTGTTTGTCAACTATATTGCATTTGATATCGGCACGGTTCCAGCTTTTTGCCGTCATTGTCCCGACGTTATTGATGAACATATTTTGTCATAGTTTTAAGTAATGAAATTAACACTGCTGGTTAGCTAGTTGTTGCTTTTTTGCAGGCTTGATCTGACGTTTAGCTGGTGAGCCAATATTATTGCATTCCGTTTTTTCAAACTGCATGTTGCTTATTTTTGGTATGTTCTTTCTAATTAATCCTCATTTGTTCTTTATCAGCAAGACCTGGTATGTCATTTTAGCAGACTCAAATAATGCTAACTTCTGCTTTCCGATCCCATTTTCTGTGTTCTTGGTCATGTTTATGTTTAGTTTTTTTGCAGTTAAGCTTCATTTAATTCAATTTCATTATAGAATGAATATAAAAGATTTTTGCTTGCAATAAATCTTGGTTCTGCATGAATATAATGTCCCTCCTCTATGTTGGTTATATTGCATTCAGAAAGAGATTTCAAAAGAACAGTACAATTGTATATTGCACTTCATTGAGTGTTTTCAGTACCGTCTTTACCTGGCACAGCAGCAGGGGACAGAGGGCCTGTGCGGGAGGGGGTGACGCTGGCGGGGGAACCCACGGGCGATGGCGAGGGCCCACGAATGCCGGGCAGGTGGGGCGAAGTGTGCGGCGAGAAGGGCGACTGGGCGGGATTGCTCTGCTCGCCCTGACTGCTGGATACCCCTGAGGTGCTGACGCCGGGGCTCAGGGCCCCCTCCGTACCGGTGGGCAGGTCGTCGATGGAGCCTGACAGATCCTGAGACAAGAGGAACAATGTGGGTTAATAAAGTTTTGGTTTTTTTTACAGGAAAACCTCTCATCTTTCGACACGTTTTGAGTTTCTATCAGTGGACAGTGACCATTATTTTGATTTTTTTTATGTATCTAAGAATTTTGGCTGATAAAACGAATACAAATTTTGTGAAAAAAACAATGACTGATGGCTCCAATGTCCGACTTGTTGTTTATTCAGAACAACAGATTATCAGACTGAGCTGGTTGCTTTGAATACATCAAATATGGCTAATATTAGCACAAGTAATTCATTCACTTCAAATCAACTCATGGCAACTAATTCAAATGTGATTTTATGCACTTTTTCATGTCCGTTTATTCTTAGAAACCCACCTCATCAAACCATCCCAATACAAACAAACAAATCTGAAACTTTTAGGAAACTGGGAACATGGGGTAAGACAAATTAGTGGAATATGATACACAATATCAGAGGTGTGTGTCAGAAGGGATGAAAATGAGGTCAACTTTGACTCACACTTCTAAAAGGTAAAGAAGAAAAGAGATGCATTTGAGTGAGCGTGAATCAAAATCAGTATTTTTTTTTTCCTGCACATAGGCCTACTTGACCAAGGTGGGTGAGAGCGTATTTATCTCAGAGTCATGTCAAAGTCAAGTGAAGTAAATTAAAGTGAGTGGAAATCCAAATGGCCAGTGAGTCTTTATCTTCACCAGGGTTCCTCTTTTCAATCTCTTATACGAGTCTGACAGCACTATAATGGCACAAACACACTTTCAGGTACAATGACATCCCCCCCCCCCGTTTTTTAAAAATACTCTACATCACTCCCCTAATGCTGATAATGATCCAATCTTGGCACGCAGAAATGTGTTTGTGTTGCTTGGCAAAGAAAAAGTGGGGAAGGGAAAAACAATATATATATTTGAAGTGAGTCATCTCGGGAGGCAGTTGAAATAATTGGAGCTGGGCACAGGCTCTGGGTGCCATGTGGTGATGTTATTGAGCCTCGCTGGCTGTGACACAAAGACAGTCAGGCAGGAAAAGAAGGTAGAAAGGCAGGAAGGCAGGAAGGCAGCCGGCGACGATTATGTTTGTGGGAAGGTGAATGTTTACACACTGGCCGCTCACGTGGAGCCCATGTGCTCGCTCAGAAATGCAAGCTCATCTGCCAGTCACATCGGAGGAGGGAAGAAAAAAAAAAAAAAAAATGGGAGGGAGGAGGAGGGGGAGGAGGTGGAGGGGAGGAAAAAAAAGAAAAAGAAAAAGCACTCATTGGAAGGTGGCCAACTATTCCCATAGAAATCTCACACTCGCAGGCTGGCTGCAGCCCCGAAGCCGGCGGTTTTGCACTTGAAACGGCGCCCGTTGCTATTTTTGGGACGTGACCTGATGGAGGAACCCCAGAGGGAGTGACAGGAGGAGAACGCTGATTCAGAATCCCCCCTCCCGCCCCCTTCCCCCACCCAGCTTTCAATCCACCCCCACCCTGTTCCCTCTGCCCTCCCTCCACATACTCCTCTCTCTTCCTCTCAAATTGGTGACTGCACAAAACCCGAGGCCTTTCTGACCTGCATAGGAAATGTGGCATCTACAAATCTACACACAACTCATCACGAGGGCCTTTACGTTTCAGAATCACACTCTTGAGCGTTTTAATGGCCGATACCCAATTCATTTTCCGCTAATGAAAAAAAAAAAAACGGTTCAGAACTAGACAGAGAGCTTCTGAGGGAGCGACACAGAGCAGTGGAATCTTAATGCTCTGGAGTAAGAGAGCAGAGATCAAACAGCATGACATTCCCTGCTTAAACAACCATGACGGGATCCTTTTTTTTTTTTTTTTTTTTTTTTCCAGCAGCCAGCATCGTCAGATGACCTACAAACCCCCCCCACACACACACTCCCTCCCTCGTCCCAACCAGCACCACCCCACCCCTCCTCAGACATCACAAGACTGGTCATCTGACACGGGGCTCAGTCTGAAGGCCCTGGGACAGCGTCTACAATGACCGACTCGTCTGCTGCTGCTGCTGCTGCTCAAAGCTTCAGAGATCACTGCACAGAGTCATGCCTCCCACGCCAAAACCCCTACCTGACCCAGACCACAGGGTGAAAAGGGTTAGGGGTCAATTCCCTGTGGTTATGACACAGAGTCACACGTCGGCAGGAGGTCACTGTGGACGGCTGCACAAGACATACACACTTATAATACAATATTTAGTCCACAAATATAGCAACGTTTATGGAGTAATTCAGGTTAAACTGGAGGTGAAGGGATTCATGCGCACAGCAATATTTCAAAGCGAGCGATTCCCTGCAAAGGAGTGGCAGCTCTTGAGACGGAAAAAGATAAATTTTGCTCCTTCGTGCACAGCCCTCAACAAATTCAATATTTTATGTGGGGCGCTTTGATGTATCAAGTATGTAAGTATCAAAAACTGTCAAGGGCCAAAAAACTGCCATATAAACTTTCCTCAAATATGTAATCCAGTGTATTTGTTCTTTGACGAGACAGCTTTTGATATAAATAATAATTTTGCCGATTGTATAAAGTATTTTGATTTAGGGAAAGATTTTATATGGCTGTCTTTGGGGAGTTTTTATTAGCACAACTGCCTTCAACAGTGGGGTAGTATCTTGAGTTTAAGTCAGAGTATCTAAAAGTATTCAAGAAGGGATTTGAAAGGATTTGGTTGGATAATGGATTCAGAATCAATTGACAGTATGTTTAAGTGTCTGTTCATATAATGAAAAGTGTTATTTTACTCTTATGCTACTCTTAGAAAGTTTGAGATGTATGGTTTATTTTGTAAAAGGGAAAAAAGGTGTTTGTAGAAAAAGCAAGTTTGGTTTCCTCAAAGTTAGGTTTTTAAAAAAAGAAAAAAAAAAAAAAAAAAAAAAAAAATATATATATATATATATATATATATATATGGTTTTGATATCAGAGAAACTCTGGTATCATTGGCACTATAAATTGTAGCCAGTTGTACAATTCAACATTAAGCCAACAATAAAAAAAATTTTTTAAAAATCCTGAATGGGGTTTCTTGTTACAAAAATCTTGTTAAAACGTTAAATACATAACTACAAAAAAAAAAAAAAAAACCACTAATGCAAATGGACAGAAACAGTCACACACACACCGGCCATGAAGCATAGAGGACCATTCTGTAAATATCTGACAACTGACAGCTCTGATCTCTCAGCCTGCATAGGCAGAAGCATTGTACACACACACACACGCACACGCACACGCACACGCACACACAAGCTCCTACCTACTCCCACTCTGCAGTCATTGATTTTTCCCAGCTCAATACTGCACAGCACCAGCCTGTTCTGCTGACTGCACAAGCCGGACAGCGAGGGGAGAGGGGAGAGAGGAGAGAGGAAGGAGGAGGGGGAGGAAGGGGAGGAAGGGGAGGAAGGGGGGAGGAGGTTGGTGATACTGATGCTGTGTGGCTCTGCTCTTCAACACGCTCATTATTAGAAAGGCAGATGATGAAGAGGACATGGATCAGGCACGAGGAGGAGTTGAGGGACGGTGGGTTTGCTAAGTTGGGACTGTGATGGTTTATGAGCTCTGAGGAAGGATAAATATGTTTATCCACGCCAGTTAAAGATGATAACGTGAGAATTTAAAAAGAAGACACAATTTTTCATACATGCAGGAAAAAGGGGGGGGGGAGGAGATATCTGAGCCGTGTTGTGGAGAGAAGGAGAGAGATGCAGCTCTTTCTGTGGAGCTTCAAGCTCCTCTCTACGGCAGCCATTTTGTGTTTTTTTTCCCAGCACTGCCTAACATGGAACTTCAGAGCTGAGAACTGCAGAACAGTGTTCACAATGTTTGAGGGTATAAGAGAGGCAAAAAAAAAGATTTTTACTAAGTGCAATGTTGAGAATTCAATAAATAAAATCCTACAATTTTCAAAAGCATATCTTCTAATGCAATTATTGTTGTAATATTGTTAATGAATGTGGAGGGAAAAAAAGCAGAAAGTGTTCAGCTAACCATCATCCCCACACTCTCCACTGCTGCCTGTGCTGTCTCTGAGTCATCTGCTCTGCTCGCCTCCGTCCTAATGTATTCCATTTGCAGATTACTTCACTGAATCAATCAAGCCCGACCAGAGCCATTAGTCTGCCAAGCCAGCCGATTTTTTTTTTTCTTCTTTTTTTTTTTTTTTTTTGTAGGTTATGAGAAACAGAAAGTGGAAGAAGAGAGGTTGCGTAGCAGCTCCCTGAGATAATGAAACGGATCTGGAATGTGTGACCCTGGCCAGTAGTGTAACTGGATCTGGTGGTGGTGTTGGTAAGGAGGTGTGTGTGTGTGTGTGTGTGTGTGTGTGTGTGTGTGTGTGTGTGTGTGTGTGTGTGTGTGTGTGTGTGTGTGTGTGTGTGTGGTGGGGGTGGGGGACAGAGTTCATCCCTCAGTCACACACTCTCCGTGACCCACTCTTCTCTGTCATTCTCAGACCTCAGGGTTTCACCGACCGCCTGGTTTGGCAGGCTTCCTTATTCTCAGGCCTCCAGATGCTAAACACAATATACAGGCGGTGGAAAAAAAAAAGGAAAAAGCTCGCTCACTCCAGACTGGCTTTGCACACATGCTCACATATCCTCTGTGGCGAGGTGATAGCTGAGGAAGAGAGTTAGGAGGAATAGGGGGTAGGTGGGGGTGGAGGGATGGCTGCATCTCAAGTGCTGCCATGGTTACTGTGATCCACGTGGTTGACACATTAGAGCAGACACAGTCCCTCCCCCCGTTGCTGCCATCCCTCTGTCTCTCTCCCTGTCTCTCTCCCTCTCTCTCTCGGCGGCCTGCCTCCCTGCGTGCCTGGCAGGGTCACGGTGCAGTCAGCTACTACAAAAGAAGCAGCCCGTCATTGTTACAGGAAACGCAGACGCACCAAAGCCGTGTTCGCCTCCCCCCCCACTATCTCCCTCCCTCCCTCCTCCCTCCTGCTTCCACCACCGCTTTAATTACACACTCAGCCTCCAGGCCTTATTGCACCGAGGAGGACAGAGACAAACGCACGCTCACACAGCGAGTGGACAAACACACACAAACCGGCAGTGTCTTGAACTTCTTCGCGTTCTTTTCTTGAGTCCCCGATGTTTCTGTTTACATGCAGACGGCCTTGACGGTAAAATAAACAACAAAAAAACTACAGCGCTGCACATTCACCACTTATTCAGGGCGAAGTGGGCTTTTGATATCGGAAACAGGGTCATGGGAAAAAGCCATCTCTTCCCTTTAAAGCCTAAGATCAAGTGAAATATCCTCCGAGCAGTTTCTAAAGGGGGTTTCTCTTCTCTTTCTCCCGGCTCAGCCTCTGAACATGCTGACTTGACTTAATGGAGCCTGGAAGCATTATTATCTCCAGACCACCGCTATCAGAGCACTTCCATCTCCACACACAGGTGAAGGGATCAACGTAGGCGCTCATACAAAATAGAAATGAAGGCTGTTTGGTCTGTGAAAACACCTGTAATGACGCCACGCTGCAGGGCCATGGGATGAGAGCAGGAAACGTTCAGGTGTTGGACAAGACAGACAGACAGACAGACAGACAGACAGGAGGGCGGGTGTTGCCGACGCCTCGGCAACCTGCCCCAAAGGGTCCCACCTGCACCCAGGGGCCGCGCCGAACCGCAAGGAGCTTCTGGGAAGTCCACCGGTGGCTTGTAGAGAGGCAGCTCCAGCCCCAGCTCGAGGTTTGCAGGGCTGAGCTCCAACCATAAGGGGGCACTCCCATCCCACTATGAGGGAAGAACTGGAGAAAGGAGGAGAAGCAAGGCAGGCCCCTACCTCATACAGCAACAGCAACAGCAGCAGCAGCAGCCATTACAGGGCTTCACATACAGCACAATCTGACAAAAAACTCTCTATACACAGAGAGAGAGCAACCTATAGGTGCACCATCAACTGTGAACCAATCTACACGATGATGTAAACAGGAGCCGTTGAGCAGATGGCTCAAAAACTACTCAGTGGATGACATTAACATCTCTGAGATCTGTTATCTGATTCTTCCAAGATGCGGGCAAACAGCAAACGTGGATAGTGGCCGAGCCAGCAGGGTGACACAATGCCCGGAGCCTGGGAGCACCCTGTTGGGGTTTGGATATCTTGTCTGTAGTATCAGTGCCGCAGACACAATGTCTACTACCTCCACAGACGAGCTACCCTCCAGCTCCCCAGAGATCAGCATTACACTGCTACTTCATCAGCAGCAGCCACGTGGGAAGGATAATAACAGAGAGCAAAAAAAAAAAAAAAAAAAAAAAAAAAAAAAAAAAAAAAAAAAAAGTACAAGATGAAAGAGTGAACCAGCATAATTCTGAAAACGAGTCTCGTACTATGGCATGGAAAATACAAGTCATTTGACGCTGATCAATACTGCTCTGCTTTAACATTCCTGTGTGATGCAGGCTCGCATTGGAAAAAAGAAAAGAAAAGAAAATAAAGGCCAACTATGAATCTTAATCAATACGTAGGGAGTTCTTTTTTTAAACGCTCCACATTTGCCTAATTGAGCTTCTCTGTGGGGGTAACAAAAAAAAGAGGGTTGTGTAAGGCACACAAACACTGCAGCGGTCTGTGTGTAGCTTACACACACACACAGTAGATGAAGGGATGTGAGAGGGGAGGAGGAGGAGGGGGGGGCAGTCTGATTGCTGTGAATAATAGGGAGATGGTGTGCGTGTGTGTGTGGGGGGGGGGGGGGGCTTTTGTAGGGATCACAATAGTAGCAGGGAGTCCCAGGGCAGCGCACAGATGCCCAAGTGAGGCAGGCAGCTGCCCCGGCCCGAGGTGAGGGGTGCTGGGGCTCGGGTGAGGTGGGGGTTTTGGTGGACGGGGAGTCTCCAGACCCCTACAGCCAGTCTGCCTGCTTTCCAGAGCAGCAATGCCCCTCCCCTCCTCGTGTCACACACACACACACACACACACACACACACACACACACACACACACACACACACACACACACACACACACACACACACACACACACACACACACACACACACACACACACACACACACACACACACACACACATATATATATATATAGAACATCTAGGGGGCGCTATCAAAGCAACCGACACCAGCAGTGAATTAACTGGGGAGGGGGAGAAAAAAATAATAATAATATAGAGGTTATTTCATAGAGTGAGAGTTAATTTCATTGTGGGGCCGGTTTCATCCATCCAGGCTCAGCAGCTTGTTCCAGCGAGAGCAGGAGAAAAGCAGAGGACAAACAGTGCTGCAGTCAGCCACAGTCTTTGTGCTGCAAAACTAGCTCAGCCCAGCAGAAATGGAGGCAGAGGGGAGGGGCATGGGAGTGTGTGCGTGTGTGTGCGTGTGTGTGTGTGTGTGTGTGTGTGTGTGTGTGAGAGAGAGTGGAGTGAGCGGAGAGAGCAAAAGGGAGAGGGAGAGTGTTCAGTGTGTGCGTGTGTGTGAGAGAGAGAGAGCTAACAAGAGCAAAACAGGGCTTGGGTTTTTAGAAGGCTGAGAAACAATTCACTGAAGCAAATGCAAAACAACACACTTTGTCAGCAGATTGAATTTTCTCAAGTACATTAATTAAAAATCACATAGAGGAAAGGAAAAAAAGGGTGAGACGGAGAGGGAGCAGGGGAGAGAAACAGACGAGCTGGGAGGAGGGAGGAGGGGGTGGGGGTTGGAGAGCGAGCGAGCGAGCGAGCGAGAGGCACCCTGGAATCTGAATAAGACATGTGCACACAGGAAGCAACGGCCCCAGAATAGCAACAGGAAACCGGCCCCGGAATCTGAATAGCGTCAGCGGCTCGCAAAACAAGGCTGCGCTGCACAGCGTTATGAAAGCTGATTTACCGAGAGGAGAGAGAACGAGGAAGGGAAGAGGAGGAGGAGGAGGAGGGGAGGGCGATGGAAAGAGAAAATGAGAATATAGGCAGAAAGAGGAACGAGAGAGAGGCAGAGTGTGAAATAAATAAATATATATATATATATATATATATATATATATATATATATATATAAATAAATATATATATATATAATATATATATTTATATATATATAAAAAACAGAAAAAGAAGAGAGAAATATTGAGAAAGGCACAGAGGGGGTTGGGCTGTGTAGGAGAGGAGAGAAAAAAAAAAAAAAAAGTGGGCCGGCCTTGTCAGGCTGATTGCTCCAGAGCTATGTCGCAAAAACAAGCTTAGCTGCAGCAGCAGAGCAGAGCTGGGCTGGGCTGAGCGGGGAACGGGGATTGCAGGAGGGGGGGAGGAGGGGGTGACAGGGGGTGACGGGGACTCAAGAGTTGATCAGCACCGAGACTGGAAGATCCCTCGGTTCCAGATCAGGAGGCTTGGCACATACCATTAAAAGGTCATTAAAGGGAGGGGGGTTGGGGGTGTCTGTTGTTGTGATGTGGGTGGTCCCTGAGCTTTTGCAAATGCACGGGATAAGGCTGGATTCAAGCCAGGGTGGGGTCCTGATAGGCAGAGATCTGGTGATCCATTTCAAAAAGGTGAGAAAACTGGGACCTCCAGGTGTCAACGCAAGACCACAACCGCACAGAGAAAAACATCAGGCAACCAACAGAGAAGCATGAATGTATGCCTTCCATCATTAGAAGCCTCTTATCTACCACATATTATACTAAAGCTGTGCATTTAAAGTAAATAAAAAGGTGATCAGTCCACTAGATTACTACATTGATGAAAGGCAAATATACATCTGTGATCTGTAAAAAAGCAGTCCAGATGAAGCCTCTTATTTGGAAAGGCAACATGAGCATGAGGATGGAGGACGGAAAAAAACAAACTCGGGCGTGAGTGTGTGAACGACATGTGACCTTCCTCTCGAGTCTGAAGCACATTCAGACACATCAGACAAGAGGAGCATCACAACCAGTGGGCGGGTCTGAGTGGGATTAGCTCCACGCTGGAGAAAAGGGTGTACAAAAGACCTGGGAATGGACAAGGAAGAGAAGGGGAAAGGAGGGAGGGTAGTTGGTGGAGGTCTGTTGGTTATTCCCTTTCCCATGGGTTGACATGGAGAGGAAGTGGCACTTCCTGGGAGTATGAAAGCCGGCGGCGACAGCAGAGACTCTGGAGCCGCGATGGAGGAGGACGGCCGGTTGTATAAGCTGCACGGAGCTTTCGTACTATAAAATAATATAATTCTCTTCCAAAATACAAAATACACTGCATTCAATATGTCAATTGAGCAATACCACATAGGTGTTGCTCACATGAAGCTAGTTTGGTCATTAAAGGGGTGCTCAAGCAATTAAGTAGTGCACTTATATAACGTTGTGATGGACAGATTTAATTAAAAAAAATGGTGAAAATTGAAGCATAAACCGAGGCAAACTCCACCAACAAAGGATGCCTAAATTTCCCATAATGCAACTTTGGAGTTTATTTCGCTAGACCCTCCCTTTCTCCTTGTGGTTACATGATACAAACTCCACACCTACAGTTTTTTTTAATGCAGGCTTTGTACTTCAAATTTCAAATCTCAAACCCAAACTGAGATTACCCCGGTGACATCATCCGGGTTATTTTTCTCCAGAGACACAGAAAAATACAATGTGCTCCTTAGTAGAACAAAACGCTACTTTAAGTCCTTTGTTCCTTCTGCTATCAGGCTACTAAACACCAACGGTAGTCGTTATAAGTGTAGAGTCTCAGGAGCTCACTTATGCTATGTACGCATAAATTATGTGTGTTGACAACACATTTTTGAAATGACTGCTACAGTCTTCTTTTAAACTTGATACAGTATATGAAATATGGCAACATAACTGGGTAAAGCTACAAATGAATTGCCCGTCTGGAGATAAATAAAGGTGTCTGAGTCTGAACTCCTCCTGCAGAGTAAATTCATTCATGTGTGAAATTGGTGGAGTGCCCCTTTAATCAGCAACTATGGTTATTCATTAAAGACTCAGTCAATAATGTGACACATTTGAAAGCGGGAAAAAAAAAAAAGTACACAAATAAAAAAGTCTCCCCACTCCTTCCTCTTGGCTGTTAAATCATTTCCTTTCCTTGGAATGACATTATTATAGATTAGTTATTATTTTAGGACTCCACAGACTCATTCTTTCCAATTCTGTTGCTCAGTGTGATTAGCATCAGCTACATAACTACCATGGTGAAGTGTAAAGAGGTTTCTATGAAGACAACAACAGCTCCGGGGGAACTGACAGTGTGCTAAATACTCAGCGGTTAAACTGCATTTGTGTCCTGGAGCCAGAAACCAGCTCGACCTGCTCAGCTAGTTCCACTATGGCTGCCTGTTTCTCCCCCTCCCTCCCTCCCTCTCTCCCTCCCTCCCTATTATCCACAGCGCTTTTTTCTCAAGCTGACTGTTGCTTTCCTACCTGCGCCTCCCAGCATGCACGGAGCCTCCTGTACTCCTTATTCCCACCTCAACGGCGGCCTAACAGACGCTGGGTTTTTTAGCACCTGGCTCAAACAGGCCCATCTGTGCTCTGGATGAGGTGATGTCTGGCTGGCTCTGTGCGAAAGCTACAAAAGTAGCTAAGTGGCGCCTACCTCTCAGCCGCCGTTGGATCGGGATTCAAACGTGTTCTGAGGCAGATTAGAACAAATGCTGCTCTACAAATCGCTGCAGGTGCTGGCAAAATAAATGCCTCTACGCCATCAAATTAAAACCTGTAGATCTGTCTCACACATCCTATCGGGTCATTTAGAAAATGTGCTGCTTCGCTAAATGTGATGCAAGCTACTTAATTTAAGATTAGACTACCCCACATGTCCTTCATGTGAAGAGATGCACATATTAAATATGAGTGATGTTCACCTATTCGCAATCAATAACTGCATAAATGTATCTTTGTGTTCATCAATCCACCAATGACTTTTAAAATTAGCAAAGAAAAATGCTAATCAAGGCTACCTCCCATTGAATTTATTTAATGCCAATGGCAATACAATTTCTGGGAGAAACAGTGTAACATTTTCTTAATAGCCTATTTTAAACTATAAAGCGTATGGTCCCCAACAAAATCCTTCTTTTTAGTACCCAAAATAAGCAAAACTTCTCAAACGCATGTGTTTAATTTTGTTTTTAAAAACAAAAACGTGATGCAAAAACTTTGCCTAATAGAGCAATCTGAAATTATTAAAATCTTGAATTTATTTATTACTAAAGAATATATAAGACAGGTGTGCAGGTGAATCTAATTGAAACCGTTAGGCGCAAAGTCTAAAAAATGTGTGTGCAGCCCTTCCTTGTAACGCATTTGCCGACATCCGTCACAGAGCAGACACATTTCCATCTTAACAAATGCAGACACTTGAGATTTCCAAGTTTCACACTACATTTTCCTCTCAAAGACTATTTCTATCAACGCTTCGTGATGCAAAGTCAGAGTCAAGTGTGTATATTAAATGGAAAGCTGCCTAAGTAGCACCTTTACACTGATGAATTCGTTAAGACTTTATGATTCATATCTTACCGGAGGATTTAATACAGACAAAACATGTCCGTACCACAAAAGGTGATGGGTTCTGACATTTAGCTCTACTACTAATTCAGAGTGCAACGACCGATATCTCACAGGATAAGGCTTAATGAAGCTTTCATAGCCATGGATCCTCTTCTTAACTAGCAAGCAGCAAAATCTCGGCCAATCAGAAACTATTTCCTACACTGTGGCAGACTTTGTGCGGTGTCAGTCTTAATTTCCCGGCACCCAGATGCTACCGATGCATATCTACTCATAACACCTGTAGGAGTCAAGTCAGCTGTTTTGACACCGGCTGTCAGGGCTACACTGTCAGCTAGCACGGCCTAATCTCAACACAGTGTTACGTGCTCTCCACAGGGGTGCAGAGGGGGGGGGGAAGGAGAAGAGCACGAGATGGGTTTGATCTCTACCTTAGCCAGATTAATCTCACAGCCAATCACAAGGCTCCAACAGGGAATCCCCGACAAGTCGGAGGGAAATAAATAAAAATAGCCCTGGCCTGTCCTGCTCGGCCAATGGCTGAGCCCACAGAGAGATGTATAAATAAATAAGAGAAATAAATAAATGAGGAGGGAAACACATCCTGAGGGCATCCCCTACTGGCATAGACGGCGCCGCCTCTCATCCCTCCCTCCCTCCCTCCCTCTCTCTCAGAGTCTCCCTCTCCAACCAATCACTCACGCTATTTGAAGTTATTTGCTTGCACTCCCTCAATCCCGCACCGCATCTCCCCCTCCGAAATCCCCCACCGCCCTTCCCCTCCCCTCCCCGAATCTGCTCTCTCACTTTCATTCTCTCTCATTAATGATCTCATTTCTCACTCTCCTTCCCTGAGGCCCAGAATGAGGTTAGCTGCGAAGTCTGACCTATAAACAGTGCCATGGAAACTGCAACGTGTTATAAGCGGGACACCTCTTTAACAGCGAGGATTTTGGGAGGGGGGGGTTCTCTCACCTTTATCTTAGCCAGAGGGCAATCAGACGGCAGATTTACTTCACCTCCAACAATCCCTTTCCCTGGCAGAAATGTTTTTACCCTCTCTTTTTTTTTTTCTTCTTCTTTTCTGACAAGTCAGTAGAAACCTGCACTGCTTGAACACACTTTACTCACTCTTGGCATCGGCTTGTTGTGTGTATGCCTGAAGTCATGAGGCAGCAGAGAAGGGGTCAAAATTGTAAATACGGCAGTCGGGATGCAGATTTTAACCCTAATATTCAAGATGTAACATTTGCCGTTCACACCCCAAATTTAAGTTATTACTGCGACTAATATCCAGATATTGGGTCAAAAACATGTATGCTAATTGATGGAAAATATTTACAGTATTTTAGGATTAGTTGGAATATGTCAGGGATTTAAGCGTGTCCACAGAAACAGTAAGCAATGCTTGGAATCCAACTGTGTCTGCAGTCCAAAGTTCTGAATGTTGAACCTTCTCTAGTAAAGCTTGCAAATCCCACTGTAGCTATGGCTACTAAATAGCATAAAATGTCCATCACATTGCTCTGAATAGGTTTTGTGTTTGGTAGTCAATCAATTGCACAGTGGGCCCAATAATCCAATTTTTACCTAACATTTCTATATATTTTCCTTCACTCAGAGTGCTCCAGTCACACAAAACAACTTTGGTTTGTGACGGTGCACACTACTATGGGGTTATTGTTACTGCTGCAGGGTGATGTTGCTGCATTATAAAACAAAGCCAGGCGCCAGGTGATGTTGTTACTGGGCAACAGTTCTGAGAAATTCAACTAAACTATTTATTCCCCTTTTTTCTGTGACCCCCCCAAGAATCACTTTAACCAGGAGATTCCCACCTTTATGAACCGTGTATTGTAGGCATGCTGAGATTTATCGGCAAATAAGATGAAGAGGACATTCAATAATGGCAGTGGCCGATGTTGTGTAGCATGAATTCTGCACTGGCTAAATGTTGTGTAGTTTATTCGCGGTTGGACTCTAAAAACATTATTAAGCTTATCCAGCTCATGATCTGAAAAAAAAAAAAAAACACTGGATGGACACCAATCCAGTACGATTTAAGAGAACTGCAACAAGGCAGAGATGTTTATCTTTTAAAAGAAAACCATGTGTCTTACTAAGAAGCAGGCCAAAGAGGCCAATTTCAGTTTTTAAAGAGGTCCATCCATGTTCAACCCAATGTTCCATCCTAGTTTGTGCTCAATAGAAACACAAGAACATTGTATTCTGTTTGAAAAATACAAGAGGTGAAAGATAGCCTTAGTTTATAATTATTGATTATCATTATTAAATAATGTGTTTGTTGGGCTATGAAAGTTCTGAAAAAGTCTGCTCATTGAGTAGTTAGTTTCTATAGCAGATAAAACTGCTTTTGAAGCAGATATTAATTTTTGGTATTCTTTTCATGTAAAAGGAGGTTATATTGAAGGTTGTTTCGTAAATTTGTATGATTTAATTTGTGCTCATTTGAAGATAGTGTAATAAAGGGCTGTTCAGTAACTTTTTATAATTACTTATACAAGTAAACAACAACAAGAACAAACAAAACAATGGCAACCAGAATCGGCATCAGCCAAATTGTTTTTTCAAAAGAGCGAGTCACTATTGACTGACTACGGCTGCTTTCACACAGGCCGTTTAGTTTAGTATCCATTGGAGGGGGTTCGCCTACTGATATAGCAAAATCAACAGATTAATTGAACCTGGGTGCTGATCAAGACAACATCTGAATGAGTTCTGGTCTAAAATCTGTTCTAGTGGCAACAGTGGTGCCTTTCATCTGCAGAGAAGTTGGCTTTAATGACACTGGTAGTAAGGTGATTTCTAGGGAAGCTCTATAACATGTTTGATAAAAGGGTCTACAAATTCAAAAATCAGTAACTGGGCAAAAAAAATCGTTGGCATTGTCTGAACACTATGAAACGCATATTATCAAGGCAGCCAATGAAGTTGATTGGTGCCCATGGAGGCCGGTGGATCATGAAACCCAGCTACAATGAGCACAAGTCAGAAGTTAGACAAAGAGACGGAGGGCTCACCGGCAGACTGGACGGCCGGCCCTGCATGCTGTCCTCTTGACTGCTCTTGTTGGAAGCCATTGGCTGGTTGGAAGGAGGAGCGCTGGACTGGGAGCTAAAGGAATCCTGGGAGAGTTCCTGATTATGGGGAGAAGAAGTAGATACAACAATGGATTTCACACATGAGGGGAGAAAAAAAAAAAAAAAAAAAAAAAAAACATTACTGCTCACTGGCTTTTTTGCAAAGTAAAGCAATACCACAGATCTCCACTGGGCTGGTTAAACATAGTGTGCCGTGCCATGAGCCATCGTGATTTGAATACTTCCTGTTCAGTATGTCTCTGTCACCATAGTAGAGACACGGCATGGGAGAAGTTAACCTTTACTTTACAGCTATTTGCCTGAGTAGCTCACTTGTGGCTTCATCTTTATTTTATCTTTGTGTTTTATCACCAAAGATAAAATACAACAACCTCAAATGACCAGCAAAGCTTCTCTCCCATATAATCCTACTGTCCTTACTGCTCAGTTAACAAGCCTTCCAGATATTCAAACCATTTTTGGACCCGTTACGTTGTGGACAACTAAGTGCATAATGAGTTTAACCGTCAATTACGCAGTCAAATATAAACAAAAAAGGCATGAAACGAGGAGGGACAGTCGTGTGTTTACTGTGAAGCGGCCACAGACAGTTTGCATTAACATCGTTACGGAGGCATGGATGCATCTTTGCAGTACTGATTGAGTGCAGCAAACATAAAGAGCATGTGTCAGCTCAGGAACCTCCTGCTGCAAAACAGTATTTGAAACACAGATGGGGCCCCGACACATCTCATTAAAGCTACAGTGCGCTGACGGAGTTCTGGGTGGTGTTATTACCTGTGGAGGAGGCGGGAACCTCTGATATGGTGACTGTTGCTGCTGTTGTGGTGGTTGCTGAAGTGGAGGTGTCTGGGAGTAAGGTGAAGGTTGACCCTGCTGGCCGTGACCTGGAGGTTGCTGGGCTTGAGGAGGCGGACCTCCTGGTTGTTGTTGCTGCTGTTGTTGTTGTTGTTGTTGTTGTTGCTGCTGCTGCTGCTGCGCCTGTTGCTGCTGCTGCGCCTGTTGTTGTTGTTGTTGTTGTTGCTGCTGCACCTGTTGCTGCTGCTGTTGTTGTTGTTGTTGTTGTTGTTGTTGCTGTTGTGGTTGCGGAGGCCCTTGCTGCGGCTGCTGCGGGGTTTGCTGCTGTGGTGGTTGCCCCGGTCCAGGGGGCTGTTGGTACCCAGGCTGCCCCTGAGGGCCCTGCTGACTTTGTGGACCCGGTCCCTGCTGCTGCTGTTGGGGCTGCTGCGGCTGCTGCTGCTGCTGCTGCGGCTGCTGCTGCTGCTGCTGTTGCTGGGGCGGGACGTAGGGTGGCTGTCCTGGCTGAGACTGTGGGGGCTGACTATAAGGAGGCTGACCTGGAGAAGGACCGTGTGGACCTTGGGATTGTTGGTAGGGGGGTCCAGGCTGCCCGTGTTGGCCAGTGGGCTGCGCTGGGTGGCCCTGTTGGGGGTAGGGAGCTCCAGAGCTGCCCTGGGGTTGACCGGAGTACGGAGGCTGTTGCTGGCCGGGGTGAGGGGGCGCCGTGCTGACCATAGTAGCCCTGGCTCTGCTGGCTGTAGCCACCTGGCCCCTGTTGGCCATAGGCTGACATCTAGATGTGAAAACAGAGAGATCGGTCAAGATCAACACTAGATCACCTTAAAAAGGAGAACAGAACAGAGATGCGAGTAAATATAACCCAACAATCCTTTTTTACTGAGATTTTACTTCAGGTTTACTATCCCGAGCCTCTCTGTGGAACCCCAATCACTCCCTGAATACAATCTGTGCACTGACAGGATCCTTTTTAACCCTGTAAGAAATATATAAAAACAACCCAATATCATAAGTAACTTCTTTATTTTCTTTTTTTTACCATTCATTCTCAGCGGAGTAATCAGAGCATCTCTTTTATCTTACTCAGATTAAAAGCGAGAGCCAACTGTTCCGTCTGAGAGGTGCGAGCGTGCTCCTCGCTATAACCAGATCAGTCAAAAGTGTTGGAATTCAGGAGTGTATCGCTTCAAATTACAGCTGTGAAAATAAAAATTGAGTTCTGACTTCATCTCCTTGAACTTCAATATGAAGCTCTTCATATTCTACCCGATTCCTGCGCGCCAAAAGCCTTTCAATACAGCGATTTTGTTTCATTACCCTCAAGGAGCATGGAAGGAAAAAGCGCTGACCTTGTGAGGAATAACAGTAATAAAAAATAAAAAAAAAGAAGAGGGGAAAAAAAAAAGCCACGTGTTATTTTCCTTTTTTTTTTCGTCTGAGGGGTTGTTTTCAGCTACTCAAGAAATTCAAAGAAAATACGAGACAGCAAAAGGATGGCCACACATTTAAAAACAACGTGAAGTGGCTGTATTGCATCTGTCTGACAAAGGGAGGGAAGCCGTTTTTCTTCTCTGCAGGGCACTTATCAAGTCCATGGTCAGACACCAGGCAGGCCAGTATGAGATAATCACGCCACACAATGGGCACAAGACCACAGACAGCGAATGAGGAAGAAAAGGCTTCACTCTACGGGATTCCCTGCATGCATTTGTCTGTTAAGGCCGACCGCCTGGCTGAGAGAGGTTAAGGGGTCTTATTCCAAGCTCAGAGTAAGTAGCTACGGAAAACTATGTTTGCTGTTTTCGATTGGACGACGCCGTCAGAAAGTGCTGCCCACTGCGCCCCGAACACACAACCTGAAGCTTTGCAGTTGGAAGTTTTACTTTTGAGGGAGAAAAAATAAACCTGATGGTGAAGAATTGATGGCTTGTGCTTTTCAAGTCTGTTCTTCTAAGAGATTTTCTTCAGTTGATTTTTTGGTTCCAGGTGAAAAAGGATGCTACATTTATTTTGGTTTTGTTTGGCTCCCCCAATTATCGACTAAAACACTGATACTCCATCTAAAGATAAAAAAGGGGGGCGCTTTTTTCAGGCTCCTTATTTAATGAAATGCAAAATGAAACATTACTGGTCGTTAAGCTAACAAAAAAACTTCACTTTTGTCATGCTTTCTTTTTTTTTTTTTTTTTTTTAAAGATGGAACTACAAGATAACTCTAAAATTTTAATTCAAGATGAAATCATGGCTAAAAATCAACCCAATCATGTACCCAGCACACTTAATGTGAAAATCTTTTTGTATTCCGTGTCTATATGTTGTTCTGATGTGGTTGTGGTATGGGGCATTTGTACTGTTTTGTGCTTTTATGCAAACATTTTCTGATGTGTTTCAGTGCTCTGCTTCCTGCCCGGGGACTACTGATGTGAATTAGCTTATAGCTAAGCCTTGTACAGCTAACAAGCTATTCACTGTCCATAAATAAAATAAAATAAATCTATGATGCTCTACTGTCTTCTCGACCAGAGAGACTGCAAAGGAATAGTTAAACAAACTGGATATACCCTTATTTGCTTTATTGCTGCTAGTTAGATTTGAGGATATAAATTAAACTACAGCAAGCAGCTTGTTAGTTTAAAGAAAAAAAACCAGAACAGAGTTAGCAGTTTCCCCTGTTTTCAGTCTATGCTATGCTAAGATAACAGTCTTGTAGCTCCAACTTTCTGACAGATAACCAACAGATTACAGTGCTATCGATTTAATCATCCGACACTTGGCAGGTAAAGGAATGAGCGCATTACCCAAAATGACAAACTAAAGCTTTAAATACAGCTACATCCATCAGCTCCTCCTCGAGCTAAAAGCATGATGTGCCTTCTTTTTTTTTCTCAGGCTGGACTGATTACACCCGGCATATCTTGAGTTGCTCACTATCAACAATTAACTGGCTTTGGACGCCCGCAAACTTCCCCCTGCGCACAACTTCCTATGAGTTCACCTCATTCAGTCACTTCATAATAATAACAATAATAATAATAATAATAATAATTAAGCCTTTATTAGTCCCACAATGGGGAAATTACAATTCTCTGCATTTGACCCATCCCGGAGGAGCAGTGGGCTGCTAAGAAGCGCCCGGGGAGCAACTCGGGGTTAGGTGTCTTGCTCAAGGACACCTCGGCATTCCTGTAGCAACAGGTCACAGACCAAAGATACGCTCTACTGCCTCAACCAACGGGAATACAAAAATACTTATTAACTTGTGGGCTAGACTTTAAACCGAGCCCTGCATCATGACTAAGTACCACAGAAACTCAAAACGTTTTCATAACCGACTGGTTTAACCTTATTTAGACTTTACGTGATGCCAGCCCACAATTTTTTTTCAGCTCACCCAGCAGCACCAGGCGTGGTGTTGGTTTGCCACCCTGCCAATATTGAACAGTATTTTCTACTGAAAGGGTTGGTCAAATCACAATTCACATTCTCATTACATAAGGAAGTACCTCATTATTTGGTTGTTTTCATGAAATGTTGTCAATGACAAAACATAAATCTCCTGAAGTTACAATGAGAAATGCCAGGATGGTCATCTAATTGCATCATCACTGACCTGCTGTCCGTACTGCATGCCGCCCATAGCGCCCGGTGTCCGGTTCTGCATCGCCATAGGATATCTCTGAGGGCCCGGAGGTCCGTAGCCCTGACCCGGGTAGGAGCCTCCCTGTTGGGGTCCGGGCCCCGTGGGAGCCCCTTGCTGCTGCTGGGAGTAGGGGTTTGGTCCTCCATATTGCTGCCCACGCATCTTCCCGACCTGGTCCATTGGGCTTGGAGGCTGGAGGACACACAGGGGGAATTTGCAATGTTTCAATGAGCTAAAACAGTGGATGGATAGACTGCCAATTATGGCTTTGAGGTAATTATTGATTTTGGGGTTTATAGTCATTGTGTGGTTCTGTTGACCTTATGAAATTGTGCAGTCACACACCCTAAGAAGTTATATAAAGCACAGTGATGTAACAAAAACTGTATATAATCCAGTGACGCAACAGGAAAACGTGAGTTTTTAGTGGATTTTCTTGAAAAGGCATTACTCAGCAATGAGCACAAACGAAGCATTGTCTCTTAAAACCAGTCACAGTATTAATCACGCAAATATGGAACAAAAAGGGGGAGGTAAAAAAAAAAAAAAAAAAACAGTAGTGGATTTACTTTCCTACTAGAAAGGGAAAAAATTGGCCATGAATGAATGAATGAGCCCACTACATCCGCCAGGAGCGTTTCCCTGCCCAGGAGATCATTGTGCCAGTGGGTGGATACTGTTACGGCGGAGACGTCGGGGAGGGTTTCTATGAAAATACGCTTAAGGATGTGGAAGTGTCTGCGGTGGCTGGAGCGGGCCCACCCCTCAGCTGGAGCCACGTCAGGATGGAGGCCGGGGTAGTTGTGATGCTGGTGAGGGGGGCGGGCTGACCTTGGCCCGGCTTGGACTCGGGGAGATCCACATGGTCCGGGCAGGCAATGTTACTGGGCCAGACGGACTTTTTGGCCCGTAGAGCAGAGCAAGAGAAGTGGGGGGGGGGTCATAATGAGGTAGCCTCGCCTGTCAACAGCTGGAGCCAAGGTCATTAAGTGCCTGATGCTGTTTGTGTACATAAGAGATGAGCTTGGTGGAATCCCCCCAAACACAACATCCCTCCAGTGTAACAAAAAATAAATACAATATATATATATATATATATATATATATATATATATTACTGGTCATCCCCTAGAAAAACATTTTTAAGTAAACAAAATTAAAGCCATGTCTGCCTGGTTGGCGCAATGTAATGCCATCAGCTCATCCCACCGCTGGCAGCCCGTGTGTGTTCCCATGAAACCCACCGCAGCGGCGTCTGAAAAATACGCGCCACAATGGGGTCTTTGAAGTAGCAACACCTCCCGGCCCAGCTGACCTCGGGCCGCAGACACAAAGCTTTCATTGCTTCCCACGGTTATTAATCTGTGTGCGTGTTGGGTTTTTTTTTTTTTCTCCCACCAAAAAAAAAATAATAAAAAAACTATTTTCCTTGGTTAAGGGAGACAACCGCCGGGGCTATTTATAGCCAGCGAGACGGAGAGGGCAGTCTGCCGAAAATGTAACAGGTCCCAGCTGCACTGCTGTTTGAACCCGGGCCAGGCCTTGCTCTTCCTGGGCTTTAATAAAGCAGCAGGCTTTGGCACTCTATGAATGACAGTGCTGCAATGAGAGAGAGAGAGAGAGAGGGGGGGGAGGTCAGGTGGGGGCGGCTCAGCAGGAGAGTGGTATGTGTGTGTGTTGGGGGGGGGACTGTAGGTGTTTCGGGTGGAGGGTGGGGTGGGGTGGATCAACAGGCTGTCAGTGGCCGGTCAACCGGCATTATCCAAGATTACATATTCATATTCCACTCCAGGTTTTCCCTCAAGCCTCCCCCAGGCCACACTCTCCTGAGCTCCTCCAGGTTCAGGAGAGTATGTGTGTGTAGTATGCTCTGTTATGTTGTGTGTGTGTGTGTAGAGGGGAGTGTGTGTGTGTGGGGGGGGGGGGGGGTGTTACTACGCTCCCAAGGGTCATTACCAGCTGCACCGTGGGGGTAGAGGTAACAGGCCCCGGTGGGCACTCTCCAGTGACCTCTAATGCACTTTTAACCCCGGCCTGCAAGGAAGGACACTATCTATCCCTCCCTCCCTCCCTCCCTCCCCCTCACCTGACATCTTGCCTTCATGCGAGTCCGTACGACCACACTGCTCAGCCTAAAAGATGAATGATGAAGCAGACACACCATCGTGCTGCTGGTTTTCAGATCCATTTCAAAACATGTGTATTTGTCCAATTATGGCCCCAAAAAAACCCAAAGAAAAACCCATCACATTCACACAAACGAAGCCGGAGCGACTTCCTACTGGGTGGAGATTCGTTGTAGCTCTTTCCTAATGAGCTGCTTAAGCGGTTAGACGGAGCCTCCTGTGTCATCTGTAAAGTGTGCAATTGAGGCCTGAATCACCGGCTAACGTCCTCCGATCCACATGAAAAATGACCGGTGTGCTAACAAACTACAGAACGGCAACACTAAAAAGGTAAAAATCTATTTCTCATTTAGACAAAAATCTCCCACCGATGACCGAGCCATGAAACAATCAACCTTTTTTTTTTTTCTTCACCAATTTCGGTCGATATTTCACCAGCGGTGGGAATATGTCTTCGCCGGTCCGCGTTACCTGCTTTTCCATTAAGAAAGCCTGACAGCTCAGGCCTCTCGGCCCAGCAGGGAGAGAGCTGGAAAGTACAGCTCGACTACAATCAGGGTTTCCAGCTCCCAGAGCCACGTGGAGAATCAGTGCTGACGTTCACAAAAAACCAAACCACTTGACTACCTCTATCATGTCTTAACAGCCACTCTAAAAAGATGGAGATTGTAGTCGTCTGACAAGGTGATCAGAATGGGGAAAAAAATATATTTAGCCACTACTATTCAAATTAACGGAACTTGTTTCTATATAACCGCAACAATTCAGCAATAAACTTACTTGCCTATGTCATGCAATGTCATTCATAACATGTCACAATAGCTTTAAAGGTTTGTGTTCTGCAGCTCAGTGTAAATCCTAAGAATCCAGGATGTAAAACCTGCACGAGAGGTCTTGTTCTTTTTTTACTCCTCGACCTCATTCGATCATGTTAACACATCTGTGTGCTGCAGGCTGGGATATAGCCGTGGCAGGTTTACTGCTCGGGCCTTCATTGATCTGTTTACAAGCATTTTTCCTCCCATTGCTTACGTTGTTCACGGCTGACACACCATTATACATCCTCCAAGATCCCAGTGAGCTTTGGTTGAGGCGTTTGTGAGTGCGCGTGTGTTTTTTAACCAAACTAAACAACTTCTTGCATGTTGTGTAAAGACGTCAGAAGGCTCTGTTCCTCTTTCTCCTAGTTTTAGAATGAGTGAAGTGAAGACCTATGGCAGCTAAATACATTTCCGCCACGTTGTTCCACAAGTCTCAGCTAATTCACAACCAATTTAACTTTTAAAATATATTTTATTTCCAAATAAACGGCCCAACGGAGGGGTGAAAACATATTTTCTGTCCATTGATTTTCATTTGAATAAGATTCATCTACTTTATCGTTAGCTTTATGGCTACCGCTAGCTGCCTGGCTAACGTTACTTTCCACAGCAAGAAACCAGCGTAAGAATACCAAAGTCAGAAAGACACATCATGTCAGCATCAACATCTCAACATGCATGTAGTCACAGTCCAAAGCATGCAGTGTGTTATGGTACTTTATGTTTGCCTAACAGTTGCTGAAAATTAGCAGAATTTGATATTTCCAGAAAGTCCAGTGAGTCGTTCCCGGAGTAACTTCTCACTTTAGCATAGCAAAACAAAACAAGCTAACAACCTGGATTTTTTTTGTCCAATTTAAAAGCAACACTGTAATTTCTATGAAATAACCATGTATTATATTTCCTTCTTTTTCAAATAGACCTACGTAAATCAAAAAAACATTAGTAAATTGGCAAACTTTTTTTGCTTAAGGTATATTAGAAAAATTTGGCAGCATAATTCCAGAATATGAATATTACTTCTTGGGCTTATCATTATAAAATGCATTTGACTTAAAAAAAAAAAAAAAAAAAAAAAAAAGTATTTACTTATGATGCATAGGCAGACACAGACACACACAGACACAGACACACACACACACACACACACACAAAAGGCATGTGGAAACAAAACATCTGCAACAACCCACTCATTTGTTTCTCAAACCGTCTCAGCTGAACGGCTAATTTCACACCAAAAGGTTAATGGTATATTTTGATAGATATTAGTTAGGAAGTTCATTCAGTGTACAAAATATCCAATACTGGGGGTTTTTTCGGCAACATTTTCCCTGCCCCCACTTGTAAAAAAAAAAAAAAAAAAAAAAAAAAAAAAAAAAAAAAGCAAATTATAAATGAAAAATATTATGTTTCCTCAATAACTTTAATTAAGAAACAGACTTCTATAATTTAAACTGCAGGATAGCATCAAACATACAACCATCAACTTCTATTAAAAACCTTTCAAAGGAATCAAATATAGGGATAACCAACTTATAAATGTCCGTTCATTCTACTCAGCTGAAACAGATTCATGACAAACTTTCCACAGACAGCGACAGAGTCTCAAATACACACACTGGTTGGCAACCTCACTGCACTCTCTCACTCTCTCTCTCTCTCTTTTTCTGCTCAGTCATCTAATCAATTTCTGAAGGAAACTCTTCCCCTCCCTTTTTTTTCCCTCTTCTCCATTAAAAAATAAATAAATAAC
The DNA here is from genome assembly GCF_027596085.1 of Anoplopoma fimbria. Lineage (NCBI taxonomy): Eukaryota > Metazoa > Chordata > Actinopteri > Perciformes > Anoplopomatidae > Anoplopoma > Anoplopoma fimbria. The sequence continues at coordinate 16,639,572 of NC_072458.1, forward strand.
CACAATTACCACATGGCTAATCTGCATAGAGGGAAAGCCAGAGCACTCTTGGCAGAAGAGGTTGAACCGAGTATATTGTGTCATGACTGCGCTGCTGGTGGATATAGCAACTATTCAAAACTGTGTGTGTGTGTGTGTGTGTGTGTGTGTGTGTGTGTGTGTGTGTGTGTGTGTGTGTGTGTGTGTGTGTGTGTGTGTGTGTGTGTGTGTGTGTGTGTGTGTGTGTGTGCGACATGGGGATAGGGATTTGTAAGGGGTTGGGGAGGGTGGGGCGGGTCTGGAGCAGTGCCTGAGAGCGGGACTGGAGTACACGGGGCCGAGCGGAGCAGATGGACCGGGGGGACGGACGATAAACAACTGCTGCTAATTTAATCCGCCACACGGCCACATGGCCTCGGCTCGGCGCACACACACCATTGTTCTGCGTTAAAGCCCTTTGACACACAACCGCGCTAACACACGCACACACACACACACACACACACACACACACACACACATCACATGTCAGAGAGGGACAGGATGTCTTACACTTAACCGCCAATGTCAACTTAAAGGGGTGAGATATGCGTCTAAGAGCAAGTGAGAGGGAGTCTGAGCACTGTGTTACCGACCAGTATGACCAGTCTGTAACCGTTTAAGCACGGAACGCGGAAATTAAGGGTTATGTACTTTTTGCTCCTCGGACACTTTCCCCGCTGACTTTTTTTCAGCTGTCAAGTTTACACATAAAGACGTAAAAGTAGACTAACTTTAAACTGAATGTAGTCGTAGATTCTCTTCAGAGAAGATTCACCTTCAATGTCTTGTGAGAACACTTTAGAGCAAGACATACAAATTATTTGTCAACGGTACAAAACTTTAAGACGAAAGAACTTTAATGGGTTAGTGAATTATATCAAACTATTTATTATTTTTGCCTTAAAGGCGACTTTATTGATTACTTTATTTAAAAAAAAAAAAAAATAGTAATTTTCTGTTGGTAAACTGTTCCAGTGCTGTTCTTTACTTATTCTTAGATCAGACAGTTCCTGATCTCATGGCGGTTAGGTGCGGAACAGAATTTTTTATTCCAATATTTATTACAGTGTTTAGATAACATTTAACTTTTAAGAAGATTGACTATTTTGATTAATAATAAAATAAATACAAAAAAAGTTTCATTCAAAGTTGTATCAAAACACTATTGTTTTAATACCAGAACTAATACTCTAACTAATGTGAATTAATTTTACACTTCAGCACCGGCAGGCCACTTTTACCAACTTCTACATAACTAATGACAAAATCCTAATACTTTAGTCATTTTTATCGTTCATATTGCACATAACACACCAAAATGCACAGAGCAAACACACAGCGGAGTCCCAGCAGCAACAGCAGTGAGCTACTCTTACTGTTCACAGCATTAAAACATCTAGACTACTTGACCAACTTAGCTTTTAAAGAATTCTCTAGTATCCAACTATAAATAGCCAACTGGTGTAGCTGGGTAAAGATCTGTACTTCAGAACCAGAGTCAACAGGAAGCCAAGACACTATGGGGGGGGAAAACAGCCACGTTCTCAATAAAGCAATTAATCTGATTTCCCACTGAATCAATCCGAGAAGTTACCACTTCTGCATGACTGTGGATTAAAGCGTGGTGTTGTGTGGGTTGGGTATGTGGGGGTGGGGTGGGGGGGGGGGGGGCTATCCTTCGCCTGCTGGTGCCATCATCCACACCTAGCAGAGGCACCCTACTCACCCAGATGTTCACCCAGCTGTTCCAAGGAATTCAAAAAGATGTTCAGGGAGGAGCGTAACGAAGGGAACTCGCACACTCCGATGACAAAATCATCTTTCACGTCTCAGAGAGACGAGGGAGTAACCGAGGCTTTATCTGACGTTAACAAGAACAACAGAACCGACAACAAAAAGGCGATGGTTTAAAACACTACTCTGGATCTGCATGATTTAAAGATGGGGAAAAAAAAAATGCTGCTGAAATGTTCCTTTGCATTTCTGAGCACCTTAGTCCCAGCAACAAGCAGCCAAAAGGTGGTTGTCACATGTATTAGAGATGATCCCAGATCTGTTGCAAGTAGTCGCAGAACTTGTAGAGAGTGAAGAACATCCAAACAGCTGACATGTTTGCTGTTAGCTGATGAAGCACACGCACGTACAGTCAAACGTTTGGACACACACCTTCTCATTCAACTACTTTGAAGAATCTAAAATATAAAACATATTCTGGTTTGTTGAGCATTTGTTTGTTTACCACATAATTCCATATGTGTTCCTTCATAGTTTGGATGTCTTCAATATTAATCTACAATGTAGAAAAAAAATTAAAATAAAGAAAAAACATTGAATGAGAAGGTGTGTCCAAACTTTTGACTGGTACTGTATAATAAGAGGTTATTGTAGAATTGATTGAATAGATCGGCCCCGCTAATCCCCAGCTAATTCAGTCAGTATCGGCCCAATAATCGGATATCTTGTTCAGTGAATCCCCGTCTACAGGTTGCAGAAAAGTAAACACAAAAAAATAAAAATGTATAATATATAATATATTGTACATTCATTTTTGAAAAGACATCCAGTAATGTGCCACTGAAAGATGACAGAAATAAGTATTTTAGAGCAGTAAATGTATTTTAGTTAAAAATTATTAAAAAAATATTTATATATATATATTTCCTTTCTTGAATTGATTTCGTAACAATTTGACGGTGATGATTAGCACGCAAGAGTGAATATTTACTGATGAATAACAACATGGCTGCAAGCTGTTAACTGGATTCCAGCACTGTACTGACAAGCCCAGTGTGTTCTCTTAAAAAAAAAATCTCACGGAGGTTAGTTTGGAGCAGCTTGCCTGAGATCGTCCAGTTATTGCCTGAGATATATATATATATATATATATATATATATGTGTGTATTTGGAGAAAGAAAAAAAAAGAGCGCTGTCTGCTGCTGCCTGACCTGTCAGTGTGATGTTCAGGTTGGCGGTACAGGAGAGGGAACATCCGCCCGGGCTGCCGGCTGTCAACCTGTCAGGCCAAACTTATATTTCCAGATGACAGTGGCTGATTCCCAGGAGTGAGACGAGGTGAGGGGTGTTTTGGACTGGGAGCTAAGATAGAGGCTGAGAGTACGAGCCAGTGGGTATGGTACACATTGTGGTGAGAAACGGTAGCAGATGAATCAGATGCTCATCGTTAAACATTGGAGTAATGGTAAACTCTGAGTGATGTACAATCACCTGCGGACACAACAAAAACTGGAAGGTTTTATCTTCTACACTGTCGGGTAAGAAGGCGATAAATGTTCACAATAGAGCGAAAAAGAATCACCGTTTTAGAGAGAGGACAACCTTTTATAGAAAACTAGGGCATTTTTGGTAACAATCGTAATGCGACCATTGAACGGTCAATAACTAAACGCTGGCATTGAATGTCTGGTGGGATTCATACTAATAGTTACTTATTTTTTGGATGAGATTGTTCAGGATTTATATCCAAATTTTGTAAAGGGAAAAGTTAATATTTGGCATTTATCATTTTTAGGTGCTTAGATTTTCTTAAAATGAGTAGAAACAAAGAGTTTTATAAAAAAAATTGTTAGATGTCTTAATAAATGCATCATAAAAAGTATTGTTTCAGTATTTGCCACAAAACTCAGTTATAATATTGAAACATGAATGAACGACCAGCTTCTGTATTTGACTTCCTCTTCACTGCTCCTCAACCTCAACTATTTATTAAAACATCCACTTAAACTGTAATGCTCAACAGCTAATTGTTGAAATGCATTACCTTTCGCAAAAGAGTGTTTACAGTTACGGTCGGCTACCCATCCCATAATAAACAGCGGTGTGGCTTATTAAAGGCCACAATGTGAGTACAGTGCAGGACTGGCAGTGCCGCTCAGGTTACACGAGCACTTCACCAGGACCGCTCGTGGAGAGGGGGGGGGGAGAAAAAAAAAGCGGTTGTTGCTCAGCGATAAGCCACTTGCCGTGTTTAGCGGGGCAGCGACTCCTCCGTCAGCGTCGGAGGGTAAGACAGTGATCTGTTGCATCACGTTGCCGGGGCTCGGGCTCGGCTCGCGCTGCCGGGAAAAAAGGGGATGCTTATTCAGGCTGACCATTGGCACCCTGGACGACCCATTACGATAAGTGTGTCACTCACTACCAAGCCAAAAATACCCTGGCTACTGAATGAGGCGAAGCCACTTAAGGACCTGGCTGGGTCAATGACTGCCTCATGGTTAGAGTCACAACTCTGACACTGACGTCAGACACACCACTCTGCAAACACACACACACTTACACGCACACACTCGGCCAGAGGAAAACATGCTCGGTCATAATCTGACTCACAGACTAGTTATTTAAATAGAATATTAAATGTACGCATTACAGCAGCGCTGACAGCTTTTAATTTCCAACATGTTTCAGGCCTTGTTTAAAAAAAAAAAAAAAAAAAAAGCAAAAGAGCGTCAGACTGAACTGGGCTGGAGAGTTTATGTTAATTTGAACTCTTCCTTCAGGTTAAGAGAGAGGAAATATGCAAACAACAGTTATTGCTTTTTCTACAGGCATACCGCCACACTTTCAAGTTTCACAATAAGAGTCCAAAGTTAGCACCCGACAAGCAGCAAATACTGTTCAAATGTGTCTTTGGTGCATAAAATACTGTCATCTGCCACACAAGCCATAAACAATGGAACTAAATAGCCTTTTTGCTGTAGCTTTTGTCCGTGTAACTTTGTCCCTGCTGACCACAGGCTGTTCTTTTTTCTTTTTTTTTTAAATCCATGAGCCGACCAAATCAAAACAAAACAATGGCTCCATATCAATCAGGCTGCTAACTGGACGCCTGCTATACTGCAGTACAGAGAGAGGTGGTATTTATATTTGTGTAAACAATGGCCTCATTCTATGAAAAATGTGCATTAATTATTTAGGCCAGTTAAAAATAAGTGGCGCTGGCACGTATACGTTGATCTAAAGAGCTGGAAAGTTCATTTTTGGACGGAACCGTTTCCAAGTTGGACTCAAGCTGTGAAAAATGAGTATTATAGTTTTGCAACTAATCACTACGTTCATTGTCGACCTTTATTTTGTTTTAAATGCGTCAAAAAAGTTGCCCCTAATAAGTTTTATCTGACCAAGAGCCAAAAAACCCAATTCAATTTGAGGTCCCAATTAAGGATCATTTTCCTTATTGATTAGCATACCTTTCATTTTCGTGATTGATCGTTTGGTCAATAACCTAGTTATAAAATAGTGAAAAGTTACAATATCTTATTTTGACCAGTGATGTCTTGGACAACCTTTTTGCTTATCAGGCTAAAATATCTTCACATATTGATTGAACAAGGCTAACTTATCATTGATTAATCCTACCATCCTTTTCTCAATTCATAGATCAGTCCATGTGTTATAAAATATAACACATATAGTAATGTAAATATATATAATATATATATATATATATATATTTTTTTTCACATACACATCGATATATACACATTTATATAACTATATACCACAGAGAGCAAAGGTGAGAGCTGTATGGGAGCTGGGAGGAAGCATCATTCTTTACCCTCTAGTATCAACAACTGCACCAATTTAAAGGTTAACCACTTTATTTCATAAAAACACACGCACACGCACACACACACACACACCATACGTCATGTAAATGAAGTCTGTAGTCCCACACAGGCTCGGAGAAGGATATTACTATGCTAATCTGGAGCATTTTAGAAGGTAAATGTCAAAAGAAATGAATTACCTTTACATTCCAGCGTGCCCTGATGCAATAGCCCAAGTTTGACATTTGTCCACGGAGGAACTTGTTTTTCACTGTTTATTTTCTCTCAGTGTGTAACAGTGGGCATGCAATTATCACGATTACATTTCTCAGCCATTAAACCAAATATTTCACCAAACAAATATTGTCTGGATACAGCAACTTGCTACAGGTTTGCGGAAGTCAATAAACCCCCTGAGGAGGTTCAGTCAAATTCATCAGCATTTGCATGGCTGCAGGCTTTTCACTCTGTTGTTCAGTCATTTTCTTCTGATGTGCTCTGTATCAAACATTCATAGGGATAATTAAGGGGTCTTATGAATGATGCTACAGAGAGAAAAACAACAGTTAACTCTGGAGTTGGAAAATGAAATGCTGACATGCACAAAATATTCTGTTTTTCCCCCTATTCCAAAAAAAGACAACATTCCTACTTAGCTGTTTACATGGCGCATGAAAAGGAATATTCCATTAATATTCCTGTTAACATGCAAACTCCGATTAACATAAAAAGCACCAATGACGTACATCCTAAACTTTCATTTCCCTCCCTTTCCAACTCCAGCAGTCATGTTGCTCCTGTAGTGTGCTATTAACAGTCTGTTCTCTAGCGAAGCAGTGAAAATAATAGTTTGAAGAAGAAAGTTTTTCAAAAACTTGCAGAATGGTGAGGAGGGCAACATGACTGCAGTTGGAAAAGGATGGATATTTAAGTTTAGGATGTACGTCATTGGTACTTTTGGCGTTAATCGGAGTTTGCATGTTAACGGGAATATTAGCGGAATATTCCTTTTCATGAGCCGCGTAAACAGCATGTTGGAAAGTACTGCCTGAATAAGGCATTATTCACAATGTAGCATTTTCCGACTGAAATGTTGGACGTGCCGATATTATGCGAGTTTTGGGAGCATTCTTTGGACGTGTGTGCAGTATTCAAAATATGCGTCTCAATTAAGGGTTTGTACCACAGTCTGCAACAACTTTCCAAATGCACGAGTTCGTAATAATAGTGGAATATTGGTGTGCACGTAAACGTAGTCGCTGTCTGTGGCTGTCAGCAGGATGAACAGGGGCGACGCTAGAAAAGAAAAGACAGATTGCTGGTGACACGTGGAGTAAGAGCAGGTCAGAGGGGCTCCTGAGGCAGCGGCGCGCACGCGCACACACGCACACACACACACACACACACACACACACACACACACACTACAAACTAACTGCTGCACTTTATACACAAATACACACAGCTGTCAGGGGCAGACGAAGATCATTCACAAAAACACCCAACCCCCCCCTCCTCCCTCCCCTGGGTATCACTGACACCGTTTCTCCCACTCACACTCACACACACACACACACACAGTTGCCGGGAGGCAGCATGCTGTCCATGTGGCCTGTGGAGAATCATTACTCAGCAGTGCAGACTAAAGAGCTGAGAGTGAACTTCCTTTTTGAATGGTCGGGCTTCCTCTTCTCCACGCCACCAACCCCCACAAAGCAGAGCGTCAACAGTAGCTGGAAGTTGTTCCGTATGTTTTCTTGGAAACGTGCGTCGTGTTTACTGAACGGGGAGGGGGGAAATTCAGAGAGTGCAGAGCGAGCCATCAAAGAACAGTATTTCTCTCTCTGGCGATGGTGTACGGGTTGGTACTGCACTGTCCGGTGACGCAAGCCTTTAAGTAATAGTTTAAAAAAAAAAAGGAATATTTATGATTTTTTTTTCAAATACAATAGTTAGAAAAATGCAGGTTCATCATTTCTCAGAAGTCAACGGATGTTTCGTATTTTTTCTTAATTAATAATAACTACGATTGCGCTTTATAGGTATTTTCATCATTGATTTGGCCAGCTCTGCAGATTACTTTCACAATTCAATTGTTTAATCTATATAAAAAAAAAAAAAAAAAAAAAGGAGAAAAGTTATGAAAAAAGGGGCTCATCACAACAATTTGATGTAAAACAGAAACAGGAAATCCTTGCATTGGATGAACTGGAACCAGGAAATACTTAGCAATTACTCAACAGTTAATTAGTTAAACAATGTGTCTATTACTAAACTTTCAACAGTTGCTGATTGATTTTCTGAAGGTAGATTTATCATTGCAATATCATCACATATGATAAGAAAAAGCATCAAATCAACATATTTGAGAAGCTAAAATTACAAGATGTGCTGAAATAATTACTTTGATAAATGAATTTTTCCGATAGTCATTGTTTTTCTTATTTTTAAAATGGCACACAAATCTGTAATTCCAGTTTCTTGAATATGATGTCCTTTTTTTTGAGTAATGTGTAATAAACTAAATATCTTTGGACTGTTATTCAACAACACTAGACATTTGATGACTTTACGTTGGACTTAAAGAAATTGAGAGTTTGAGAAAGTCTGGGGGGTTTTGTTTTTTTTCAAACATTTATAGACAAATTAATTGTGGAAATAATTGCCGGATAACCCAATACTGAAAATAAATCATTGTTTGCAGCGCTTGATGACCGATTCATTTTCTGTTAAAATGTAAACATCTTTTGTCTTTGCGATGATTTCAAATCTTATGGGAGAAAACCAATTTAATTTTTGGGGAATCCCATTTTATTGTGAAAGACTTTGCTTCATGTATACAAGTATACAATACCGGTATGATCTCGAATACAATTTCCAGTATATCCTCAAACAAATGAGACATTTATCGAAGCTTTAGTATTCTCAATAGAAGCATAGTGGAATGTTTAATGCTTTAATTAAGTTTTACTTTTGATTAACAATGCAGACACACACAAGTTGCTGGCTCTGATAAATATATTCCATCTTCATAACTTCACTTCATTTTGACACAGTGAAGCTGTCATGAAACGGTTTATTTTTATGCCACTTTTCCAATTTGCAGCGGGGCTTCACTTGTACAGCAGCGGCGGAGCTCTGCGTCCATTAGCAGCCGTCACTGTAACACCCCGGGTTTGGGGATTTTTCATTAAGTTTTCAACTGTGGGACTTTTCTCAAAAGAAATATTTCCAACCGTGTCTTCGCTTATGATTTAATTCAAACTCAATTTGGGAAGTCAGCCTTGCATAGCTCAGGGGGCATCCCTATTAACTCACTCCCATGTGTGAGGCGGAGGAAAACACCTGGTGTCACACCATCCAAAGCAACCACACCACGATCCACTTCAGAGTATTTGTTTGTGTGCGAGGCATAATAAAAACCCCATAATATTAGCCCTCACCCACCACTCAATTAACACATTAATCCATCTTCAGCAGGTGGCCCCAGGCAGGTGAACGGCTCCATAAAAACCATCCATCGAATCATTACCGCCGCTACATCCGCCAATTAAAAAGGCCAATCGTGCTGCTGTTAATGAATGGAGAGTCGAGGCATTTAATAAAACTCTGCTAAAAAAAAAAATCGAGCCAGCAGCACTTATTATGGACAGCACTCCTGCAGAGGATAGCCCGTGAAAATCCCTCCAATGTTTGCAGTCAAACATCAAAACGCTTCAGACAACAGTGTGGAAACTTTTTTGCACTTCATCTTTTTGTCCATGTGGCCTGTGTGAGAGGTCATGTCCTCCAGGTACCAGGTCCAGGATTATATCCATTTAAAGTAATGTGTTCTCTGGACCTGCACCACCGACACCACAAGACAGAATTCCTGCAAAAGCCCCGGTTTATACGCGATTCAAGTTCAGCCCAATTCAGAGACACTAATGAGATCTCGACACAGCTTTATGGCCTTTGGAAAAAACACAGTTCTTCCTACCTTTTAGGTGTGCTTAACAACCAAGATGTGCAATTACACTCAGACATTCTTTTTTTACTCGCAAAATAATAAAGACTGAGCTTCTTCGGCAAATTGCAACTGTTCTGGAAGCACGTTAATTAATCTAGTTATGAAAAAGTGTTAATGAGTGTTGAGACCATTTTTTTGTTTAAAGGAAACGTAGCGTACTACAAACTATTCAAACACTGTTTTTCTACCTTAACTTATGCATGTGTGCTTTAATGGGAATACTGGGCTGTCATCTGTGACAGCAGAGTTGTTTGCATGCTACTCTCTAAAACATTTAGACGTTACAGCAAAGACAAGAGCATTTCAAGGTTCCCGAGTCTGATTTGACATCTGAAATACAAAGATATATGTCCGTCATTGTTTTGTCCATAATTTAACCAGAGATAAAGATGAAGACTTCACAGTGCTTATGCACTTTTTGAATGAGATGACTGTTGGTTTCACTTACAGAGCTGACATTTAAGAAAGGAAACAAACTTAGAAACACTGATTCTAATGAGAACAACAAATGGCTACCATTTCTTGACTAAAAACTATTAACTAAACAAATTATCTGATTAAAATAAGCCATTAGTAATAACCAATAAGACCATGAGTCTGTGATTAGAGCTGGGCAATATGGAGAAATTAAAATATCACAATACATTTCACCAAATACCTCAATATCGATATTGAGACAAAATATTTACACTATGAGATTTTTGATAAATAATCATCAGTGATGTGGATATAATGGCTAACTGGGTAAAGGCAAATAGTATAACAGTTAAAACAGATAGGTACTTTTCAGTAATACAGCCTTTAAAAACGAGGAAAAGACCACACTTATGCCATATTACAATATCCATACTCTATGACAATATTCAGTCTCATATCAAAATATCAATATAATACAGATATATTGCCCAGCCGTACCGGTGGTCTTCTCAGTAGTGTCACTAAAAGCATGGCTTAAACTGGGGTCTAGAAGAAGGGCATAATAGATAATATTGACTGAAGTGATGTGAATAAAAAAAAAAAATCCACTCCACAGCATGAAAATAGATTTTTAAAGCTTGACTGTAAAAACAAAAGTGCCTGTTTTGATCGCAAAAAAGGAGCTACAACTGAGCAAAGTGCTTCATCTGCACCAACCGAGATGCTGTTGATTTAGCCGGTTTACCTAAATTAAAGTTGAGTATGGACACTTCACTGCAGACAGAAGGTGAATAATTGAAAAAAGGAAATCAAACTTTCCCCAAAACAGCGTTTAGCGTCACTACAGAACAACACATGACATTTCTTATTTTAGATTTCATAAAAAAAATAAAAAAAATTGCTTATCATCCCGGTTGGTGAATATGATCAAGATGATGTCACAGAATATCTGAGCATTTGGGCAAAAACATTTTTGAACCTTATCCTTTTGCTGACATTTAGAAAGTGTTGTGAATGCACTGGGCAGCTTTAAGTGTCAACAGTTCACTTTTGTTGTGACACAGCAATCAGCATGTGTGAATAGTTTAAAGCAACATGTGTCGGTGTCACTTCTCTAGATGAACCGTCTGACCTTGATAACCTCTCTTTTGCTGGAAATAAATTAGCAAAGCGATGTATGTCTAAACAATAAATCAACACGTATACAGCGTTACTATGGAACAATATATGATTTTACTGTGGATCGGGATAAATAATCCTCACAATAAGTTAATTGTGATGAATTTTCATTATCGGGATAATCGTGAATATCGTCACAGGTGACCTAAAAAAAGCTGTGAAGCTAACTAGCATGGTAGAGAAATAAAAAAATAGAGGAATTGTCATGTAACAAAAAGAACAGACTGACAAAATGTTGATACTTTTACATGTATTTATCCTTTTTCTAATGCAGGGGGAGTTTACGATTTATGATTGTTGACTAAAAAAAGAATTTTAAAGAAATGTTTGTCCGGTTATGCAATATCGAATATTTGTTTCTTGAACGTAAGGTCAAGTGATGTCAGTATGTTTTAATGATAATAATAATAATAATAATAATAATAATAATAATAATAATAATAATAATAATAATGTAGGACTATTTTGAGGATTTATCAGAATCATATCCTTAAATCACAATTATTTTGGCCAGGTTAATTGTGACATGAAGTTTTCATATCATCCAATGCCTATAAGCATAACATTTGTCATGATAGTTTGATCATCTTTGATTAGCAGATGCCTCGAGCAATGTTTGCAAAAAATTGCAGAAACATGCAATGCCCAAATTATTTGCAATAGAGAAAAATGCATTCAAAAATGTCACGAAGAGAAGTGAATAAAATCTCTTCTTTGGGCCAAAGTGAAATGGAAAGCACATTTCTTTCCAAAAGGAATTACATACTCAATTTTGGACAATGCTGTGTGTACAGAACATCGTCACACTTACCCATATCATCTAGATTATATATCAATTGTTATTTCCGTTAAAAGTCCCACTACATCCTTCACATATGTTGCCTATAAACACATATGACATTAGGCAATGACTTAATTGTAGAATAACAACACTACACATGTGGCTGTTATCAGGGAGAGAAAGATAGATAGAGATAGATAGAGAGAGAGAGAGAGATAGAGATATATATATATATATATATATATATATATATATATATATATATATATATATATATATATATAGAGAGAGAGAGAGAGAGAGAGAGAGAGAGAGAGAGAGAGAGAGAGAGAGAGAGAGAGAGAGAAGTAGGTAAGCACTGTTGACATGGTAACACTCTCAGCATGTGGAAGCAAATGAAGCTACTGTAACCTGCCGAAAAAAAGGAAAGAAAAAAAAAAAACACAGTGACACTCTGTTGACACCTCGGTTGCTTGTAAACACAACTGTAGCCAGTCCAACCCTCGCATGTGGCCACAAGGCATTGGAGCGCACAAGTCTCCTCACCTCCTGATCTGGAAGCAGTGGAGAACACAGTTGTACAACGAGGCTCAATGGCCACACCTACTCTATCTGCTGTACCAGAGTCAGCCAACTTGAACGAGCAGTGCACACAGTGTACCCAACAGCAACAGCAACAAAAAAAAAAAAAAAAAAAAAATAGAAAACTTTGAGGAGCATGTCTGAGGTCAGTGGCTAAAAAAAATGGCAGTAAGAGATGTGATTCAGTATGAGTGAGCTAAAGGTTTTACTCAAACAAATAAAAAAATTTAAAAAACAATGGTGGAGCTTCATGAGTACAGTCATCATGCAAATTACTGCAGTGGGTGGAACTGAACAAAATGTGTTCTCAAAAATGCTCTATATAGATACAACCAGTGAGTTAACCTTATGAAATAAAATACAATTGTTTCTGGTGTGTAGTTCTGTCGATACTAGAGAACATCCAGATGCATTTATGTAAACAAAATAAAAAATATATAAGCATATACAAAAACACTACATGAATACAATATTTTCAAAAATGAGTAAAATACACAGGGACTATGTTGTCTTGACACGGTGGAGGAACACATAAGTGGGCAGAGGGGGCTGTTTTTCTGCAGCCTCCTATTATATGCAATTATAAATGGCCGAGAGCAGAGGGATCCGGGGGAGCCAATCAGATCTCGACTCGCATGTCAACCTAAGACCAACTGTCTCCTGGCTCTGACAGCAGGATTTTTACCTCCATAATTCAAATTCCCAAAGCAAAGGCAATCTGCACTTTTTTCTTTTTTTTTTGCAACCAGGCAAGGGGGGCCCTGTGTGTTTACAAGCCGGGCACATGGTAGCACAGAGCAGCAGGGGGAAAGAAAAAAAAACCCTGTGTCAAACAACATTAATGAATGAAAAAAAAAAATAGATTACAAATGCACACTTTTGATTCCCAGAGTTATAAAACACTCAAGAGGATGCAAATTGTTGCCGTGCACTTGGACTACATGATGCATCTCCAGCTTTTGTCGTGCAGCCTTGTTTAACCGACATGAGGGGTCGTCCCCCCCCCTCCTCTTAATGATTATGCAAAATGCTATTTAACGGCCATCGAGGGCATTTGCATGTTGTTTATCAGCACTGACAGCCAGTCACACAACTTTGATAGCTCTGGTTTTTGGGGAGGGGAGCAAAAAAAAAGAAGCTTATTTTGCAGCTGGATTCCTGCAGAAATGCACTTAAATCTTATATATTCTCATCTCCCTCTGCACACACACACTTTCTCCTCACACACTCTCTGCTCTACTTAGTCAAACTCTTGCACCCTGCACACACACACACACACACACACACACACACACAACTCTGGAAGTTGTCTCCAACAGAATATGTGGCTTCTTTCTCGGTCTAAAACACTATTGCAAGGGGGGGTGGTGTTGGGAGAAAAAAGGGAGAGAGAAAGAGAGAGAGAGGCAGCCATTTTAAGAGCTCTTGCTACATAGACAATGGCTGGTCCAATGCAATGTGCAACTCTGCCTGCTGCTGCTTTTTTTTTTTTCTGGGCTATTTGGGTGACTTTAACTCGGGTTAACTGTGTCCGTGCAGTACGTGGGGTTTACCTGGTTTCTGCTGGGAGGCTGTCCAGTGTTCCCCGGGCTCATGGGAGGCTGGTGGTGGGCCCTTTGTTGCCAACCCGGATGGACCCCACCATACTGACTGCCCATGTCTCCTGGCCCTTTGCTTGTGGCTCCTTCCTGATTGTTATAGTCTCCTTGGGGGTAGTTCGGGTAGCTCCTGGCCGAGCTGGGGGATGTCAAAAGCTGATTTAAAGTTGGCGTGGATGTAGGTTGCTGCTGCTGCTGCTGCTGCTGCTGGGTCCCCATGTTATACCTCTGGTTATTATAAGAAGCAGCCATAGCAGTGGTTCCTCCTGCAGGCTGCTGCTTGCCTGGCTGCCCCCCACCAGCCGCCGGAGGCTGGTTGTTGCGCGGGGAGTTCATGGCCCCGTAGCCCTGGTAGGAAGTCCTGCTCTGGAAGGGGCTGTAGCTGTTATAATGGCTGGGGTTGGGGTTGGAGCTGGGGTTGGTGGGGTATCCGTGCTCGTGTGAGTTAGGGGGATACGGGTCCATCATGCCCGGCCCCGATGCAGCTGCCATGCCAGGGCTTTGTTGTCCGCCATGTTGATGAAAAGGAGCCCGGCTGTAGTGCTGGTTGTAGCCGTAAGGAGGTGGAGGAAAGGGGCCCGGGTGGTGGTGTCCCATCCCGGGGTGGTTATTCCCCTCGGGGCCTCCGGGATCATTCTGGGTATTATTATTCACCCTGGGCACACTCCCGTTCCCGTTCTTCATGTCGGGCTCCCCTCCTCCTCCTCCTCCTCCTCCTCCTCCTGCAGCGTCGCTCCCGTCCTGCAGCTCCTTCTGCCCGGGCGATCCACCTCCACCACCACCTCCTCCTGGTTCCTTATTTTCATGCTGCTGCTGCTGCTGCTTCTCCCCCGGTACCGACTCCTCCTGCGGGTCCCGATCCGGCTTTTTGAGTTCGGATGGCGGGCTCGTGTTGAGAGAGGCGACGCTTGTAGCGACCTGAGCGGCCATGATATCCCTCTCTCTCTCTCTCCTCCTTCTCTCTCTCTCTCTCTCTCTCTCAGCACGGAGACTCACTCACAATCAAAAGAGGAGAAAAAAAGAAAAAACCCATTGAATACAAACACAGTGACACTGGTGACCACGTACCCGCTGTCCCGGTTCATTCCCTCCCTTTTGCCCTCCGCCCGGACCCGGTATCCGGTAATCCACCGCGACTCCGGTTCAACTTAAAGAAAAAAAAAAAAAGAAAACACACATTAGATAAAAAGGGAGGAGGAGGGAGGAAAGGGGGGTAAAAAGTTTGTGGAAGAGGTTTTTTAAAAAATATATATAAATACAGAGCCGGGGAGGTGAGCTCCACCGACACTAGTGAGTGTGTGTGTGTGTGTGTGTGTGTGTGTGTGGAGGGGGGCTTCTGTTACAGAACGAGAGCGCGAGCTAGAAATCAACCAAACCAGCACGAGGCTCCGCGAGACACAGCCATCTTACCGAGCTGTCGGGCGGGAATGGAAACCCGGAGCGGAGTAGGTAGGGGATGTTGGATCCGGACTGCGCACTTTTTTTGGGGGGGGGGGGGGTGCTGGTAATAATATTGTGTGGAGAAGTGTGGAGGATGAGAAGTGATATAGGTATAGATGAATGAATGCTTAGTTGTATGAAATGTTTGAATACGGAAATAAATAAGTAATAATTAAATGCTGAAATAAATACGGTAATAGATAAATACTGAAATCAATAAATAAATACTGAAATCAATAAATAAATACTGCAATAAATAAATACTGAAATCAATAAATAAAAGTATAAATAAATGCTTAATTGTATGAATTAATGAATAAATGTTTGAGTACAGAAATAAATAAGTAATAATTAAATGCTGAAATAAATACGGTAATAAATAAATACTGAAATCAATAAATAAAAGTATAAATAAATACATAATTGTATGAATGAATAAATACACGCTTAAATAAATGTTTTAATACAGAAATAAATAAGTAATAATTAAATGCTGAAATAAATACGGTAATAAATAAATACTGAAATCAATAAATAAAAGTATAAATAAATACATAATTGTATGAATAAATAAATAAATGTTTGAATACAGAAATAAATAAGTAAAATAATAATTAAATGCTGAAATAAATACAGTAATAAATAAATACTGAAATCAATAAATAAAAGTATAAATAAATACATAATTGTATGAATAAATAAACACATGCTTAAATAAATGTTTTAATACAGAAATAAATAAGTAAAATAATAATTAAATGCTGAAATAAATACAGTAATAAATAAATACTGAAATCAATAAATAAAAGTATAAATAAATACATAATTGTATGAATAAATAAATAAATGTTTGAATACAGAAATAAATAAGTAAAATAATAATTAAATGCTGAAATAAATATAGTAATAAATAAATGCTTAAATAAATACTGAAATCTATAAATAAAAGTATAAATAAATACATAATTGTATGAATAAATAAATGCTTAAATAAATGTTTGAATACAGAAATAAATAAGTAAAATAATTAAATGCTGAAATAAATACGGTAATAAATAAATGCTTAAATAAATACTGAAATCAATAAATAAAAGTATAAATAAATGCTTAATTGTATGAATTAATGAATAAATGTTTGAATATAGAAATAAATAAGTAATAATTAAATGCTGAAATAAATACGGTAATAGATAAATGCTGAAATCAATAAATAAAAGTATAAATAAATACATAATTGTATGAATTAATAAATAAATGTTTGAATACAGAAATAAATGAGTAAAATAATAATTAAATGCTGAAATAAATACAGTAATAAATAAATACTGAAATCAATAAATAAAAGTATAAATAAATACATAATTGTATGAATTAATAAATAAATGTTTGAATACAGAAATAAATAAGTAATAATTAAATGCTGAAATAAATACGGTAATAAATAAATACTGAAATCAATAAATAAAAGTATAAATAAATACATAATTGTATGAATAAATAAATGCATGCTTAAATAAATGTTTTAATACAGAAATAAATAAGTAAAATAATAATTAAATGCTGAAATAAATACGGTAATAAATAAATGCTTAAATAAATACTGAAATCGATAAATAAAAGTATAAATAAATACATAATTGTATGAATAAATAAATAAATGTTTGAATACAGAAATAAATAAGTAAAATAATAATTAAATGCTGAAATAAATACGGTAATAAATAAATACTGAAATCAATAAATAAAAGTATAAATAAATACATAATTGTATGAATTAATAAATAAATGTTTGAATACAGAAATAAATGAGTAAAATAATAATTAAATGCTGAAATAAATAAATGCTTAAATAAATACTGAAATCAATAAATAAAAGTTTAAATAAATACATAATTGTATGAATTAATAAATAAATGTTTGAATACAGAAATAAATAAGTAAAATAATAATTAAATGCTGAAATGAATATAGTAATAATTAAATGCTTACATAAATACAGAAATCAATAAATAAAAGTATAAATAAATACATAATTGTATGAATTAATAAATAAATGTTTGAATACAGAAATAAATAAGTAAAATAATAATTAAATGCTGAAATAAATACAGTAATAAATAAATGCTTGAATAAATACTGAAATAAATAAATAAAAGTATAAATAAATACATAATTGTATGAAGAATAAATGCTTAAATAAATGTTTGAATACAGAAATAAATAAGTAAAATAATAATTAAATGCTGAAATAAATACAGTAATAAATAAATGCTTAAATAAATACTGAAATCAATAAATAAAAGTATAAATAAATACATAATTGTATGAATAAATAAATAAATGTTTGAATACAGAAATAAATAAGTAATAACTAAATGCTGAAATAAATACAGTAATAAATAAATGCTTAAATAAATACTGAAATCAATAAATAAAAGTTTAAATAAATACATAATTGTATGAATGAATAAATACATGCTTAAATAAATGTTTGAATACAGAAATAAATAAGTAAAATAATAATTAAATGCTGAAATAAATATAGTAATAAATAAATGCTTAAATAAATACTGAAATCAATAAATAAAAGTATAAATAAATACATAATTGTATGAATAAATAAATGTTTGAATACAGAAATAAATAAGTAAAATAATAATTAAATGCTGAAATAAATATAGTAATAAATAAATGCTTAAATAAATACTGAAATCAATAAATAAAAGTATAAATAAATACATAATTGTATGAATAAATAAATGTTTGAATACAGAAATAAATAAGTAAAATAATAATTAAATGCTGAAATAAATACAGTAATAAATAAATGCTTAAATAAATACTGAAATAAATAAATAAAAGTATAAATAAATACATAATTGTATGAAGAATAAATGCTTAAATAAATGTTTGAATACAGAAATAAATAAGTAAAATAATAATTAAATGCTGAAATAAATACAGTAATAAATAAATGCTTAAATAAATACTGAAATCAATAAATAAAAGTATAAATAAATACATAATTGTATGAATAAATAAATAAATGTTTGAAAACAGAAATATATAAGTAATAACTAAATGCTGAAATAAATACAGTAATAAATAAATGCTTAAATAAATACTGAAATCAATAAATAAAAGTTTAAATAAATACATAATTGTATGAATGAATAAATACATGCTTAAATAAATGTTTGAATACAGAAATAAATAAGTAAAATAATAATTAAATACAGTAATAAATACATGCTTAAATAAATACTGAAATCAATAAATAAAAGTATAAATAAATAAGTAAATGCTGAAATAAATATAGAAATGAATACATTAATCTATAGGTAAATAAATAAAAGTTAATAATCAAACAGGACAGAAATAAATACATATCCTACATTTATTTCTACATTTATTTTCACTTACATTTATTCATTTATTTATTAATTTCTGTATTTATACATTTATTTAAGCATTTATTTATTTATTCCTGTATTTATTTATACAATTATCTATGCATTTATTTATTTATACTTATGTCATTTTTCATCCTCCATAAAGAAGAGCCATTATTGTAGCTCTAATGCGCTTTAAACTGAGCTCATGCATAAAAATGTCGACGTATTACAAAAGCCCTGTTGTTATATAAAGTACTGAGACTAATTAAGTGTTGCATATAAGGGGATTTTTTTCCTATATATATATATATATATATATATATAATAAAACACATGCCTAGTGTGTATAATGTATGCTTGATGCTTGTGTGCAACTGCATCTTATTGATGCTATTTGTCCCATAGCTATTTATTTTCATAAGAAGTAAACAGAATCAGGAAGTCTGCCATATTTAACTTCAGTTCAATCATGTTTTAAATAGCCACATGCTTTCACATGCAAGCCTGCTGCACTGCTAAAACACCACATACTTTGTGAGTACTGTTTTATAGCATTAAACAATAAAAAAAAATAAAAAAAATCCCTTCCTTTGCTGGACTATTCTGCCTTGAAGTCGGTCATAACTATTCAACCATTCTGATTGCAAGAAATGCTTAATGCATGGGCTGTGTGTTCCTCTGTGTTATATTCATTTGTGCACTTTATCTGATTAGCTCGTTAAAAGAGAGGAGGGTGGGGAGAAAAAAATGGGCTACAGTGTCATCTTCTGTTAGAGTGGTCTAATGGAGAGGGAGGGAGAGCTGCTTCCATACTGCTTCCATGTGTCGACAAACAGCAAAGTGAGGGGAGTCAGTACAGCGGAGGAAAAGTAGAGGAAAAGCATGAAATCACAACCTGTGCATGATGCATGTGAGCATGTGAGCATGTGTGTGTGTGTGAGAGAGAAAGAGAGGGAGGGAGGAAGGGAGGGAGGGTAGAAAGGGAAGAAGGATGGGGGATGGACTGAGCCTCTCACAGAGCAGGAAGTGAAGATACAAAAAGAGAAACAGTGGTGGTGAAAAAAGTGACAGTGTGTATAAAGGCCTCTGAAAATGCAACACATCAGAGGTTGTCTGTTCAAAGTGAAATCTCACGAGATTTTGGGGGAAGCATAAAGTCGCCCTATACAATTAATAGGAACAGTCACCCTATGTCTCTCCACCACCACTCTCTCTCTCTCTCTCTCCCTCCCCACCCCCTTTCTTCGTGCTCTCTGCCTGCCTGCCTCGCACTCTCCTAGCAGCAGCAGAAGCGGCAGCCTTCGTGCTGCATTCAGGTGCTGTGGGAGCTTTCGCTATCACGCCCTGAGACAGGAACGAATGACACATACAGGATCAAATTAGAACACCAAGTTGTAAGGAAAGTCTGAGATTTTATTACACAGCCTGTATTAGTTGACGCAGAGAAATGTTAAAGTTGGTTGCGGTGTGTGAAAGCTCTGTGATGCATACATCAAAACACACAAATAGCTTTATATAGTGATGGAGGGGTATAATAGTAACCCCTGATAGTTCCACAAAGTGTCTTATTCAGGAGCAAAATATAATATAGTAAGTCACACATAAACATAGAGATTATTGTTGAATTTAGTAAAACAGTGCCATAGTCACAACTGATATGTTCATCACAAGATACTGTGAAAATATATTCTAATGAAAATATACAAAAGTATTAAGGGTCTTGTGTGGTAATAAATCATCAGCACATGCACCCAATTCTTGGTAAAGTAAGAGGGCATGAAATATTATTTTCTATCTGTTTCTTTTCTAGGGGAATGTTTTAGACATAGACTATGTTTATGCTTTTTAATTTCGTAAAGTAGCTGTGAGATACACAAATAAATGAAATAACAAGCTGAGAAAACAAATTCAGACTTATGTATATTACAGCATAAAGTGTATTATTTCTAAGCACTAGAATGCTGCGACATTTTGCGTTTACGAGCCTCGGGTGGAGTACGTGAAGGCGACATCACCGCTTGCAAAAGCAGCAGAACTTTGCTATGTGAATGTGGGGGATGGGAAGCAGTAGCTCTCTGCTCTGCTCAGCCCTTTCTCTCTATAATGCGGGCTTTCTGCTCACACTGCTCACTCTGTATGTGGCAAAAGAGATCCTCTTTTACTTTAAGTTTGACTTAGAAACCAACAGAAATATCCTGATGTATTTTAAAGCTGCAAAGACAGCTTTTGTATGTTTAATAAAGGAGAGTATGCAGGGTGGAGGGGGTCAGCTCAGCTGCTGTCTGCTTATATAGGCTAAATGGGAGGAGTGCATGTGCGTGTGTGTGTGTGTGTGTGTGTGTGTGTGTGTGGCAGAAAGCGCAGAGACCAGGCTGTAAGGGAGGAGGGGGTAGGGAGCTTCTTTTCCTTTTTAGCATAAACTTGCTGTTTATTATCAAGGGGTGCAGTCTCTCTTCTTCCTGCTTTCATATTTTTTTTTCAAAACAGAGCCCTACAATCTGCTTTCTATACTCAAGTTTATTTTATTTTTTATCCCCAGGGTTTTATTTAAGACATTGACTTGAAAAAAATGTGCTGTATTTAAGCGCTCACCTTGAAAAATATTTATCTGTTGTTCAGCTGTCTGCAGGGCTCAGTGCAGCTGTAAAGTGACTTAAAAGCACCAAGATCATATGGTATGTTACATCTCTGTGGGAGAGCAACAACATGATGCTAAAGACCTCCCATGCAGCTAAGAGTTTCATGCATTTATTTATGTGATTCTTGTTTTACAAGGATATGGTGTGTGCTAAAACGCAATTCTGCATGTCCAGACAAGCTCAACAGCAAGCAAGAGGAACTCCTTAACACTGAATTAATAGGGACACTATGATTGTTGTAATTGATATGACTTGGAAAGCAGAGCCTTTTACTCTGAAATACTGAAGCTGAGTCGGAAAAAAAAGGGGTCACCTACAGTAGTTTACAGTAGATATTGCAATTGTTTTTCATATGTCGTCACTGTACTATAACTGTTACCACCCACCAGTCACCCAAAGACTTGATGAAAAAGTGTTACCATGAAAACCTCTCACTATGATTCTCTGTCATAATCGTGTCTGGCTCATGTAGCATAAGACTCACACTTCCCACGTGGCCTCATAGTATTGTGCCCCGTTCCTAGTCGTATTGTCCTATTGGGAATCATTCAAACAATGAAGGAAAATCTGAATTTATTTCCATATTGTTGCACAAATTCAAATTCTGCCTGGACTCTGTTACATTTGTCTCTTTGCTCTGACAGTTGAAAAAGGGTTGAGGGAGAGTAGAGAGAGAGAGAGAGAGAGAAGGAGGGGGATCATGTGACACCCCACCCCCCCCATCTGTCCCAGGATGATGATTTAAGAGTGTTTACTTGTGCCCCACTGCCGCCTCCCTGCGAGGATGACCATGATGCATCACCTTCGGCCCCCGATGCCGCGGCTTCCCCCGGCCGTCACCAAGGTAGCAGCTTGGACTTCATCCAGTAGACCTTTTTTTTTCTCTTGTAATCATTATTAAAGTGATATCAGGTGTTGATCTGAGAGAAGAAAAAGAAAGTAACAATGAGAGCCGTGGTGAAAAAAGCTGCATGTAAAGTTGCAAAGAGTTATGGGGGAGTTCATTATTCTTGTCACAGAGTTATGAATGCAAAACGCAAATTTCAGTGGACAGGCTAGGGCCATAAATATTTTACTAACTGAACTAAGCCAAAATATTCTATCTCTGTTAATTTATGTAAGCCTTTGATATTCTTAAATATGCATTTTTAATGTAGTAACTTTCTTCAATTAATCTCAGCTTTGAAAAAGTAAAAGTGTCACTCTTGTTGAGCATGTTAGCTGATGACTGATCATTCAGGAGTTTTTCTTTTATTTTAATCCCTTGGGATCCAGTCTGGGAATGGAGCCATGCAATCACCAAGACAACCCAATAATGTGGCGTGGAATTTTCTAACAAGAGTGGAGTTGAATTCAGACAGCCACACACACACACACACACACACACACACACACACACACACACGTGCGTGCACGGTATGCACACCCACGTGTGCAATGGCCAAACACAGCTCATACCTGACAATAACGTACACACTGAGAATTTATGGCCGTCAAGAGTCCGTCATTAACGCATACTTGGGCCAAACATCAGTGGCAATCCCACAGTGACGTTGTCCTGGCACACACACACACAATCACCACAGTTGGGTCCTATCCAGATGGTTGCCAGGCAGCAGTTCAACGCATAGTCTGGAGTGTGTAGAGGAAGGAAGTGCCACTTTGCGAAGTGCAATGGACATCCGGCTCGTTCCCAGACGCTGTGTGTGTGCGTGTGTGGAACACGCCGTTTAAACTTACACCTGACAAACACACACACACACACATCTACCACTTTGTAAACAATGCAGGAATAAGGCATGTGTAATAAAAAAAAAAAAAGCCCCACATGGTTTCCTCCTGGGTTCCTTAATAAATGTGGACAATCGGTTTCATATTCAGTCTCTCATCACAGTCAGGGCCGCAGCCTATGTTTAATCCAAACATACAGCTTTGATAGATGAAAGGATATTAAAAAAAGCACTTGTGGAATTATTTCGCTGCCTTATAAGGTCATATTTCGGATTAATCTTTCAGCCATTGTTCTTACCTGATTTGATCAAATGGGATCAAACTTTTCAAGAGCCACAGCTCACCCTGAACTGCTTAGCAGACATTCAATCAGTTTCTCCTCTCTCCTTGTATTATTATCTCCCGGGCAGAGAAAACCTCTCTGCTCCTTCGGTGAAAATAGACCAGGGGACCTTGATGCCCCAAAACAGCCTTTCAAATCAAAGCTGATGGGCTGTATTCAGGTTACACTGGAGCACCTCTATCTACCTTTTTATTGTGTGTTATGTGATTATTTGCTAGGGGGTATTTTTCTTTTTGTGAAAATCTCTGAATTCATAAAGTCCACTCTGCCACACAGGCACAAGCGCTGAATTCTAAACGCTCTATTTTTTTCTCGCAGTGTGTTCGAGTGAAGTTGAAGGAAGGACCCCCGATCTCAACAAAGCCAGGCGAGGTAAAGAGCAGTCAAAACTATGGTGTGCACCCTGCAAGGACAGAGAAGTGCTCACTCTGTTTTTCAGTGAGCATGAAAAGAAACTGTGCTGGGAATCATTTTTTTTTTTTGTAGTGAGAGAACTCATCACTGCGAGCATACTGGGAGCTGCTCCATTGTGGGTCACAGAGCCCAGTATGTGAGCTCCTCCTCGCCTGACAAACAGTCCCATCCCTGCAAATCACACACAGAGCATCTCTTCAGTGTTACTGCTGCAAGATAGGGCCAAAATAAAGAGGAGAGAAAATAATGCTTAGTGGTCCTACAGGGGAAAAAAACACCAGCTCCTAAAACAAAACATGTCATTTCCACTTCACTTAGATTTAATTAATTAATAAAGCAATAAATCTTTTTATATATTTTGGGCCACTCACACCAGAAAAAAAAATAGTCTTCCAGAGAATCTTTTCAAAACAGGTGGTGCTAGCTGTCAAGAGCTAACACGCTAGCAAGGAACATGCTAGCACTGAGTCATTCACCGCAGCCCTCCTCTTTCTCTTTGTGCTTTTGACTCCCCACCTGGCATTTTGTTTTACAGGATCATTTATCATTTCAATAAAAAAATATTGGAAGAGGAGAAAGGCTTTTTTTGAGCTAGCTAGCTAGCTAGCTTTCTAACTGTCAGTTAACTAGTTTGGTCGCCAATAGTGGCAATTGTCATAATTTCATTGACTTTGCTTTCATTAACAAAGCCTTTCCTCTGAGCTTTTTCAAAAATATCACTATGCATAATGGATTCATTAAGATTGTTAAATACAGACAAAAGATGTAGGCTATATATAAACATGAAATGAGAAAGAAATATATATTTTCATTTAAAGGAATGTTATTTTACTAATTTTTCTTTCAAAATGTCCCTTTTCAAAAGTCTTTTTCTGAGTTTTTATTTCTCAATGCCACTTGTCTTTTTGTGTCAATCAAGTATCAGCCAATCCTATGTGCCAATCACATAATCACTTAACTGGCCCTTCCCTGTTGGTCTTGATTGACAGACAAAGACTTCTGCAGATAATAAAACACAAAAATAACATCATGCAAATTGGCATTGTGAAATAGAATCACTGGAAAAAAGACAGTGATGTAATGGGCATAAATATTACCGACAATATATTTTATTATAATCAACTTTAATTAGTTTTTCAATATGTATAATTATTTTTTAAAAAATGTGGTGGTGGTTATATTATATTTTGTCTGTGTTTATTCAAGTGATTATTATTTTTATGTTTTATCTATTTATTTATTATTGAACACTTTCCATCTCCACAAACTTTGTATAGTGTTCACAAACAAAACTTTTAAAAGCTTTGAACTTAATTACAATTGTCATATACATACTGGTACATACAGCAAATCTGACGTCTGCATTTAACCCATCCTAAGTATTTTAGGAGCAGTGTGCTGCTGTGAACTTGGGGTTCATCAGTGTCTCTCTAGCTCTTTCAGAAGCAGAAAGCCAGAGATCGAACCGCCAACCTTGAGTTTTAAGGATGGCCTGCTGTTTCCCCTGTGCCACAGCTTCAAAACACTTTGAAAAATAACGTTTGTGGCTGCACATCGCTAGTCATGAGAGAATACATTCATATTTTTCAGAATGATAAGGTAACAATAAAAGACAATTCTGCTTTAGATTCTGCTCATACAGTACATTCAAGATAGAAAGACAGACAAGGATATGAATATTTAAAACCATAATTGAACCAAATATTCGTGTTTGAATTAGTGATTCAGAAGCCATAGGTTTGCAATCAATGGTGGCAGTCAGGGGACCTGGGTTTGTTTTGAGGTGAAATAGCTAACTGTAATGCCGACATGATGAACAGCAGAGTGGGCCGGCAGAGAGATGGGCGAAAATTGACATGTTGAAGACGGAGTGATTAAGTTACCTGTTACAGAACAGCCCCTGAGCATATATCAATATGAACTGTGGCAGGCTGAGAAGATGAATTGGATGCGAATGAATGGATATGAAAAAAAAAAAAAAAGAGAATAGCAAGCAGCTGTACTTATCCAGCAAGGAAAATATAGTCTATGTAGAAACTAAAGGAGCGTTTTATGGCGAAACCATTTTCTGTGTGTAATATAAGTATGTTGATGCAAGGCATTATATTGAAAAACGGCTGATGTAATTCACTCCCTGGGCCCCTGAGATGCTCAAGGGACCAATCTTCTCATATATCGAAATTGGATGTATTTCAGCTACCGTCTGAATCATTTTCTTGTCCCACTCTTTTAGCCTTTTGTTTACAGATGCGCCTTTTGTTGTGCCTGAACTGTTCCCTCTTATGGATGGCTGATGTTTTGTGCCGTTTCAAGCATGAGTGCTTAACTTACAAAAAGGGCAACGATGAAGAGAAATTGGAATGCATTAGCATGTCAGTTTGATGTGAGGTAGGTGGGGGAGACTGTGTTGAAACAGCAAGAGAGTTCTGTTTGAAGGAGGGTAAACTTTAGCGTATAAAACATAATCTTTGCAGGGTGTCAACATCAGGATACAATGGGTTTTTTATGGGACGGGAGCTATATTTGCAGACAGGGCCTCCAAGTGAGGCCACCTATATGGCCATGATGACGACCCAAGGGCCCCTCCGTTGTGATGGGGATTGTCCCCATGTGGGGCGGCACACTTAAGGAATGACCTTTTGCATCTATGCTGGGACAGTGGGTGGGGGGGGGAGATGAAGGGGTCCAGCTCCACCCACGAGTCAGCTGTGAAAACAAAACTTTATCTTAACTCTGTGGGGAGCCTGCGAGATAGGGGACTACAAGGCTTTCTGAGGGGTAGGAACCATTCTTTGGGGCTGATTACTGGCTTTAATGGCCAGGTTGAAGATAGAGGTGGCTCTAGCTGGGGGTCTGATCTCAAATCCTTGCATTGAAATGCTGATGAAAGAGAGGACATTCAGCCGTAATTGCTCTTTAACTGCGATTCTTGGTGACACACCTCCAAGCTGAATACCCGAGAAAAAACAAACCGTGAACGCCGATGTGCTGCAGCTGCCACGTTTTTTCTCTCATGCATGGAGAGGCAGTAGGATGCTGAGATTAACGAACAAAATCCACTATAATGTGTGACAATAAAGTAAAACGAGGCCGTGCATATGACTTTCCAGTTTTTCTCCATCTGTTGCCAGTCGAGTTGATAAAACATAATCCGCGGTTTCCTCTGAATATGATATGAGAGCTTACAATTTGGAACGCATCATTTGGATCGTTTAGGATTTGGATCAGGTTCACATTTGAAGAGGGTATTTGAACCAGAACCTTAAGAGACACTGCTGGGCACAGCTCTTGCCAAATAGGGCATTTATAAAAGGTTGGCACAGGCCCCTACAGAGTGAAGGCTGGCAAAGGCATAATGCCCACATCATAGTGCCAACCAAGGGTTTTGTTTGGCATGTGTCTCTGTAGTATGGCTTGTCTCCTCCAGACAACTGGCCCAAACACAACTTAGCATTAGGTTACAGAAGCATTACAAACTGAAAGTGATTCATTAAAAAGCTTTCTGTCTGTCTGCGTGAGACGAGAGGCGAAATAATTAAAATCGCTTAAAAAAATACCCAAAAGGTGCAAAATCATGGACGTATTCCATATATGTCATAGCCCCCTTTATCCTCAACTGTCTGTTTGGATTGTTAAAATCAATAAGGAAGAACAGCTTTTATAATATGGATTTACAACAGAAAAGAAGCGTCCCTAATATGTAGTTTATTCACCTTTATACTCACGAGGAAAAGTAAATTAAATACACAATACCTCCTCAATTATTAACCCAGTGTGACAGTGTCTTTGGCATGAACCTTCTAATAGAAAGATCTGTCTGAATGCCTCTCCAAGAGATTTTGATATTCCTGGTTTGATAGCAGCAGGCGCCACATACGCAATCCTCACCGAGGTTGTTCCAATAAAAAGGGCTCTAGGAACATAGTCGGGGACAACAGCAATGTTTCATTTCAGGCACCGACGAGAGACATTTCTGTCCTGCAACTGCACAAATCAAGACAGTGGGGGGAAAGAGAGGGACAAAATAAAGCTTAAGTAATTTATTCTGTCTCATTTTAACCTGCCAGAGAGGCCTATTTTAAGAGAAAATAAAAAAGGAGGGAGGAGGTGCTGAAAACAATGCATTTTAAAAGAGGCTCTTCCCCCAGTGTGCCTTTATCTGTCAGTCAAACCCAGCAACGTAAACACACATTAAGGGGGAAAACAGAGGGGTTTCCATAGCCACAGTTTTAAATGGCACTGCCGTGTTGTACACAGTAACCCCCCTCCTCTTTTTTTTTGTTTTTTGCAACACTGTTTATTTGCTGTTGTGTTGGAAGAATTCAGGTTGTGCAGAAAGCACTGATAGCGAGGGACCGGGAGGCATGGCTTGCGCTGTTTCCACTGCAAGAGAAAGAGGAGAGAGACAGAGGAGGGCCGAGCAGACTGAGAGAGGAGAAAAAAATCAAAAAAAAAACATACAAGGCCGGTTATGCAGAAACACAGATTTAATGTAAGGCTTGGCTCTCTTGTTATAAGCAGTCGGAGAGAGGAAAAAGCTGGTGTGGACTGGCAAGGAAGAGGGAGACTGAGAGTGGAGGTGGAGGAGGAGGACGCATAGTCTCATCAAGCGGCCTAAAGGGACGCCGGTCAGCCCGCAGATGGAGCACTTTGGAGGGATTCAGTCCCGTAGAAATCAGTGGCCCTGGACCAACCCTCTCTGGGAGAGAACTGTACCCACAAATGAAGCAGCTCCTGCCCCCTCTTTGGATAAACAGTACTATAATACACTGAATTAACAACACGAGCCCTGGGGAAATCAGGTCTTCCTACAATAAATTGGCAATCCCCCCCCCCCCCTTTTATACCTCCACCCACCACCCAGGATTTTTATGGTTTCAAGCTCAATAACACATTTATTATTAAATCATATTTACTGGAATCACATGCATGTCGTCATCTTGGCTGTATAGCTGTTGGGTTGTGATTTCAAATGTGCCTTTTTCCCTCCTTTTGGGTGAATTCATTACATTACATGATATTTCATAAGCAGTTATTGATTGTAGCTGTGGGCTACAGAATTTCAGCACAGCCTTTGGTTTTGTTTTTTTTAAATCTGTGCAGATGAATTATATCACAGCTTCAAATCCGTGTAAAAAAAAAAGCATTTGGTTAATGTCGTTTGTGCAAATATTTCACTTCTGGTGCGCTCAGTTCATCAGCCGCCCGTGCTGCTGAGCTTCTCCCTTGGAGGTCTTTACTTAGGCAATACATAAAACATCAAGCATGTAAGCAAGAAAGCGCTGTTCATCAACACAATGTGCTCCGTGAAAAAGAAAAAGGGGGAAACGACTCTTTGCCGAGCCACATTAAAGCTTTCTCCAAAACCTCTGATTCTGTTTGTTCTGTCGTCTCTGCTGGAGACCAGGTAGGAACCCCTTCACTGTGGCTTCTCACCCGCCGCTTAATCTTTACCCACAATCACAGTCAGTGACAGGCGCACAAAGCCGTCCGGCGAGCCCAACAAGGCTCTGCTATTATGTAACCACTGACAGCTGGGCTTTCAAGGGATGGGTGAACCCCCATCCGCGTGGCAGCACTTTGTGTCAACCAGACGTGATAGTCAAGAAAAAGGGGGCCTGGGTAGAGAAAGGGTATTATCAGGCCAGGCAGAGGCACACAGTCCCAATAATAAACACACCGAGTGATGGAGTCCAAATCAAAACAGTAGCGCAGCCACGACGCTAACATTTCCTCCAGATCCCTTATCAAATGTCATGTAATATTTTGTAACTGCGTGACACTTGATAACAAGTCCCGGCCCATCAGTAGCCTGTCTTGCCATCTAGAAAATACATATATTTTCCTGGCTGGAGATCACATTCATCCTAGGGGGAACAGACATTGTGGCTCTCTATGATGCAATAATGGATGAGAGGATTCTATATCTTTTAAGTGCACCCAAAAAATGTTCTTGGTTGCATTTCAACCAATTGCACCTTAATGCAGATTCCTGTGTCTTAACAAAAAAAAAAAAAAAAAAAAAAAGCACATGTGCATGGGTTTTGAAGTCTCCTCGATCCGAAAGGGGGTGACTTCCCCGCCCACGTTTTTTCTTAATGTGTCATTTCTTTGAAACGGTGGCACATGACACTGAACACAGAGGCACCCAAATGTTTGATTAAACTGTGCATCGCCTCCCTTTAGGCCGACGGGGCCTTTGATGCTCCCAACACAGAGCGGAGCCAAAGGACCCGGAATAGCGGGGGGATAATCGACAGACAGTGTGTTGATTTTGCCACCCTTTCCAAATAATTCCCTGTTGTTCCAGAGAAGAATCGCTGTCAGTGGCGGCATTCCAGGGCAGGCAGACTGAAGAGATTGTACAGGATGAGGGCCGCCGTCTAGATATGGTAGATCTAAACATGTCTGTGGTCACACAGACCTGGCCTTCAACGTGCTCTTTAGCCAAACTGGCTCTGGTTTCGTCGTACGCATGCCTGAGCAGCTCGGCGTGCATTTAAACTTGTTTGTACCATGCAAAATTAATGACTTAACACTTTTTTTTGTTTGTCCACAAAATCCTTGATATGAAAGTAGACTGCTGCAGCAGCGTAATAGATTAAAACTAATAATTCATATGTAGGTGAGTATCGAAACACAAAAATAACACTAACAAGTGTTAGGTAGAGTAAAAGCAAAGCGAGTCTTCACACATTTATTGTAGAGAAAATGATGTGAATTATAAATGCTGGCTTTTTCCAAAGCAGTTTGGTATTGAAATGTGATAAGAGCTCCTTGTGAATATAGAGAAATGCATCTATCTTTATTAAGATGATCGAACAAGTAGATATTGATTTTAAGACTATTCACTTCATCATATGTGTTATAGCATAAGCTTACGTCATGCAAACTTTCCCACAACATAACAACATGTCTGCCTAGCTGGTGCAGAGGTTTCAGATGTGTATGCAATGATTAATTCAGACCTGACAAACCTTCCTGTTTTATATCTGTTGGACATGTTTGTGGACTGCAAACTGGCCTTGGATTTCCCAGTTAACCGACCACCAGTATAACCAGTTCCACTCTCTGTGTAGCTGGTGTCTGTGCTCTCACAGTTGAGACAGAGATTGTCAAGTCTAGATAGAGGTCATAGTACAGCAACCGCTCCCTCCAGTACACAGGCTCTTCATTAGCACACACAGAGGCTAAAAACAGTAAAATAAAATAAAAGAATATGAACAATTTTGCTGTCACAATTTAGTATAGCATATTTGTTAAGCAGACTAAAACATTATCACACTTTTCTCCTCTATTTTTCCACTTTTAAAATGTGTTTTTGCTTCAGATTAAAATCAACTCCAGTCCGGGTTTTCCGCGCAGCCCGAGCCTCAATTTACTGTGTGTGCTTTCAGCGCCGCACCACTCACTGGCAACCTTAAGGATCCTTCCGCGGCTCACTTGTGTGTGCCTGTATGTGACTCTTGTTTTACAGCGGAAAACGACACGTAAAGCAACACGTAACGTCGCCTAAAACGAACTGTAATAGTTAATTTTCATTGTCTTTTCACTGGTTAGTCACTATAATGCGTCCCAACACCCGTAGACCAGGTTTAGGGAACTTGGCGCACTATTTCGCCCCAGCTGTCCTGTCTTTCTAACGCATACAATACATTCCTGTGTCGCTCCGCGGTGTGACAAGGCCCTTGCCTGCCTGCTG
Source organism: Anoplopoma fimbria (assembly GCF_027596085.1). Classification (NCBI taxonomy): domain Eukaryota; kingdom Metazoa; phylum Chordata; class Actinopteri; order Perciformes; family Anoplopomatidae; genus Anoplopoma; species Anoplopoma fimbria. The sequence goes on from NC_072458.1 coordinate 16,671,388, forward strand.
TTCCTGTAAACTCCCGCCTTGACTCAATGAGCGAGAGAGGCAGAGAGACACATAGGCAGAGCAGAGAGAGAGAGAGAGAGAGTGGAAAAGCCCTATAAAACAAGCAGGGCCTACAGCACCCACACTGGAGTTCATATTCCATTTTAGAGCACGCATCAAGTTTGCTGGGTATAATGAACACAGTAATCGCATAATAAAATAATGACTCACACATTTCAGAGTGGAGAAATATCAATTTACTCAACAAAACTGCCCACATAACAAATTGTTCCGTACTCGATGTCCACTACATTAAGAGCTGACTGACAATAAAAGAGCGCCTACTGCGTATAAGCATGTAACCAAAATGCCTCTTTATTAACAGGGATGTGTAATTTTTCATAGCTATATTAGATGGACTGTAATATAGTGGATATTGAAAGGAATATTATTCAAATTCCCATTCTTATAAAGTCAACATGCCCTTCAACTGACATTTAGAGCTAAACTGTAGCAATTTGGTGCTGAATTCATTTCATTTCTGGTTCGTTTGATCAATTTTGGGAACAAAACCCTGAATAAAGTAGGTGAGCTATCAAAAATAAGGCTCTCTAATAAAAAGACACTCCATGATATTCCTGTGATATTCCTGTAGGGCCTTTAAAGTACATCTGTGCCACTCAAATGAATGTGTGTAGTGCCTTTGTCTTATATTTTATCACCCATGTCACTAAAATATCCCCATAACATTGGGGTTTATAGCTAGTTTTGTTGCTCTGAATTTGTTATAGCCTCACTTTTTGTATTTCTTCTTGGGAACTATACCCAAAAGAAGCGCCTCCTCAATGGCTTTGCATCTTAACCATCAATTAATTTTCTGACCAGGTTGTGAGCAGCAGCTTGATGTGGTCGTATGGTGATGATGATGATGACTGATGCTTTCGCAGTCGGATTGCGTGCGAAACCAGATTCCACTGCCCCTAAGTGACAGTTTATGGTCTTTGATTTGGTTTGGCTGGAGATTGCCAGGCAACAAAACTATACCCCGAGTCCTGAATGAAACAGCCATCTGTTCCATAGCCCGGTAAAACTGAATTAATTTGACACAGGGGCTAATCCTGGAATTCAGCTGTAGATTGATTTTTTTAAACCAGAATGACAAAAAAAAAAAACTAGGTTACATTAAAGAGCACAGTGATGGTGAGATATGAATACATGCTTAGAGCATTGCATAGTCACATTTCACTGCAAAAAACACACTTCAACAAAGCTGGGATGAAGGAAACTATGAGATGACGAATTGAAAAAAACAAAGAAGAAGCTATTGTTTGTGCTGTAAAAAGCAGGTCATAGCATATAATCCCTTTGTCTGGGTCTGAACGCTGGCCTTTCCTCGCTGTTCCACACAGACACGGCTATTCAGAACCAGAAGACTCTATAAAACGGAGATGGATTACAGCGCACTCAAAGGAATACGACCAATTAGAGCCGAGGCCAAAAGGCTGCACGTATGATCGCAGCTCCAGGTTGATTCAGGTGAGTGGACCTCAGCCAGCGACCGTCTGAACGTCAGTGACCTCCTCCTCCCCGGGAGATTACCCCACTGCCCTTGACCCCGCGGCACACTGAGGGCAAGGCCTTTTGGCTCTCCTTCCAGTGTCCCCCCCATAAGCTTTATCCGTCCTGCTTCATGCCTATTAAACCTATATGGATTGTTTTACCCTCAGATCCACGGGGACGCACAATGCCCATTGAGAGGGAGAGGTCAGAGGCTCGCCACTCGCGACCCGAGCGTGCACGGGTGGGGCTTTCTGTATGGACACCCTTGCTTGTATCCCATTCTCCTAAACCCCGGCTCAAATCATGTAGCCGGGGACAAGACACACTTCTGCGCTCACACTAAATCAGCTTCATGAAAGGGTGCATCACAATGGAAACAGAGCTGATCATCTGGCTGCTGTTGTTTACCCCCTTTTCCCACGCACTTGTAGGGTTCACTTGGATGGATCACACTTTTCTCCCCCCCACCCAGCCACTGATGATATTTAACCCATGCTTAGGGAGCAGCGAGGGGAGGGTGACACTTACAAATCTACTAATACCGCCACGGTGTCGGACACACTTCCAGGCTATCTCTCTGTCACAGCTGGTGAAAGTGTTGTGATAACCTACATGCTCTCTTCCGTCTCAGATGTTGTCTGGTGCTCGCGCAGGTCAGAAGGTGCAGCTGCAGCGGCCAAACGCTGCCTGGTGGTTATGACACCTTTTGGTTTACCTGCAAAATGAATAACAAGGACTCAGGAGCTATGAACTAAAAGAGAGCTGTTGTAGTCAAGTGGGGAATCCAGCAGAGATGCGTTTGATTTCCCTCATTTTTCTTTCATTCTTCATAACAAGAACATTTTGAAGGGGGAAGATAATTGGCAAAGAAGGTCAAGAGGAAAGGGGAAAGCGGCTATTTTCATTGCTGGTTCACTGCAATAAGCTCCATTTTTTTTTTTTCCTAAATGATTTACCCGGGCTATTCTTTATTTGGAAATGGCTTTGACAGCAAAACTAGAGTGTCTATCTCAATCAGAGGAACGATGATGGGCCATGAGGAGCGAGCAGAACAAACAGCTCCCCCTCTTTCAAGCCACTAATTAAAGCAGGAGTGGGTGGGAGAGTGTGGGAAAGAAGGGTGCTAAGAGGGCTGGTTCAAGATTGCCACCTAGTGTTGTGACGAGCATAATGCAGCTGGGTGACATAGGCAAAGTGCTTTTTTAGCTTTTGTTTGTATAGGTACAGTATTAAGCACTGAACAGGATTGTGCAGTGATATTGTGTCACCTTTCCTGAACCTGGCATTCACTCTTCACCTGTATCTGAAAGCACCGACAGGCAGCATCTCCAGGATCTATCATTTCCTTCCACTATGAATGGCAAAAAAATATATAAAAAATAATAATTGAATAGGGTGACCCACACTTGGCAGCCGAAGTGGTGGATGGATTCTGATCCCTGTAATAAGTAGGGCTCAATAAGCGCTGCAGGAAGCCCCGGCTCGGCTCCAGCAGGAGAACGACTGGGTCAGATTAAGGGTTGAGGAGTTTAATTATGAACAAGGAAATGAAGTTCTCTCCAAATCTCAGGCTCATGGGATAATTTTAGCTTAGAGAGACGTCAGCGGGTGTCTGGGGCTCCGTCTTCTCGGTGTCTGTGCGCTGGAGCTGAAGCATCTTCTGCCACTTCATAATCAGGAGCCTCCTGAGGGAGGAGAGGAGGGGGAGGAGGGGTGGAGGGGGGGTGGATGGAGGGGGGGGGTGTAGAAGAAGGAGACAGGGATGAAGTGCCACTTAGGATATTGCTTCAAGGACTGCTCTCCTTGTTAAACTCATTGCTGTGGGCATAAATATAGCCAGGCGTCAGATGATTTATTGACACGCGCTCCCTCTCCTCCTTCTTCCTGCCTAACAAGCCTGTGGACAAATGAATTGTCGAACTGGAGGAATTTTGTCTTGATTTACACTCGCTTCCCAGTGCCTGTGGGAAATTGTAAGGGAAGGGGGGCCGAGTGTGTAACTACGTGTGTGTGTAACTACGTGTGTGTGTGTGTGTGAGAGAGAGAAAGAAAGAAAGAAGCAAAGTGATGGAAGTTAGAGCGTATAGATATTTTGTTCACCCGAAACCCGAAAAATACAAAACTTTATTAGGTTTTCGCTTTGTAAAACTTCTTTAAATGTTTTAAAGGAGAACTGCAGCAACTTTACACATGTTATACGTGTTGTGATGAGTGCTTCTCAGTTGTATAATGTCTTCTATGGCTCTGGAGGATCTTTGTCAAGTCTGAGAAAAAATTGTCATTTTGTTATTATCTCAACTTGGGCTCAAAGACATTGAAAACAGAAAGCAAAAGCAATTATTTATTTTTTACAGATTTTGCTGTTTACCAGGCAGGAAGTGTCTTGAGAGTCCGCCAACTTTTCAGTTGTGTGTTCATATGAAGTTGACTAGATTCTCATTGACTAGAGTCTCTAGTCAACAAGCCTCTTTTAGCTCATTGTTTCGGTTTTCAGACTCACAAACTGACATTTATTCAAACCTGTTTTCATCAGGGAGCTGTTTTCAGCTCTGATAAACTTACTCTCGACATGCCCAAAATGTCAAACAGCTTAGCTAACATTGAGTAGTTTAAGAGCAAGATATTTTTTTTTCTCCCAAGTTGTGAGTGTAAAACTGAACTCAAAGGAACAGGGGATATTGTTATTTATATTTATATATATATTTGTTATTTGGCTAAAAACATGACGGATAAATTAGTTTGCACCATCTGTCTGCTTGATGTGTCAATTAAGCAACTTATTGCTAACATGTTTGTTATAGCAACCTTATATGACACTAAAAGAGCCAAAAATCTGCTGCTATTCCAACAGCAGCCTATTGTTCACAGAGAAATCTTCCCTCTCAGCCCTTTACTTTACATACATTATAAAGAGATAATATAATCTCTTTATAATCCTTAGATTGGTTTAGAATGGTTGCTTGGTCAAAGCCTTCAAACCTCTTACAATCACATAGATGTCCTCGCAGTTTTGGTCAATGATAAATCATTAGTAATCAAAGATATAAAATCAAACTGAAACACTAATGCAGTAATCTTTTCAAAAGAAAAAAGTAGGGTTAGAAAGTGTTGTATCTCTTATCTAGGCTCATTAAAGCTGCACTAGTCAACATTTTATATTCACAATTGATCAAATCACTATGTGTAATGTTTAAGGTATCACTCCTCAGAGAAATAGTGTCACAGATCCCTTGGGCTATATGAAACGTTTTTGCGTCTTTGAGCAAATTGTTTTGGTTTTCAGGCTCTGAAAATCTTTTTTATAGACTCTGGGTTTCACAAATTTACCCTTAATGGTTTAAAATGGTGATAGAGAGAGAGAGAGAGAGAGAGAGAGAGAGAGAGAGAGAGAGAGAGAGAGAGATTAATACCTGGCAAAGCTTTTACAAATGCAACCATGAATCACCAAATGTGAAGCCCTATTTAAGTGAGCGATTAACCAGAGGTTTGTTGACTTCCCTTTAATTCTTCTCACCATGAGGGAGATATCATAGTTGTAAGAAATCCATAATATCTCTGATCTGATAAACACAGCTTGAAGGCCCAATATTTTTTTGATTATATCACATAGTCAAAATTTGGCATTATGATATGAATGCAAATATAAATGCAGCTTCAGAGAAAACATTTGAGACAATGCATGAGCAAAGATAAAGTTACTCTAAAAATGTTTTCAGCTTTTCACTTCTGTTTTTGCTGCCTTATCTCAAAAACAGAAGTGAACCAGGCTTTTAATAAGCTTACAGACAAAAAATGCAGAAATCAATACTTGAGACTTAAAGTTACTTATTTAAGTAAATCATGATCCAAACCCCAATGAAAGTTCTTTGGGTCGCAGTCAGAGAAAAGAAGTCCCTCTTTATGTTGTATTTCTAAGGTTAGGTCGTGTTTGAGAAATTCCTCTATGAGGAACAAAGAGGGGTCTGTAAGAGAAGAGACTTATCTTAAGCAAATATTGGGGAACTGCTCTGAAAAGCCCTCTTCTGAACTTCCTTTAATGTCTTCCTGTCCAGTAATGCTGTTGTGAAACAGATGACACAAACTAAATGAAACACACACGAGCAGATGAAGAGAAATTATTTCTTTGCCACAACGCTGTGCTTCACCAGTCCAAGATAATGACTGTACATCTCATAAGCTGTCAGCACCATGTGCTCACATGTAATTTCTTTGTCTCTCTTACTCCTCCCTCTCTCTCCCCCACTCTCTCTCTCTCCATGTTTTCTTCTTCTTCTTCATCCTTCCTCCCTCACAGTGTCTCAGTCTCCACCGCGGGTTGGAGGGGTCACACGTCAGGACTGATTCGCTCTGACAATGAGCCACTCGCGCTAATTTACTCATTTATGCTAATATGATTGACATTTCATTTCAGCACACTCCCCTCCGCTGCCACTGATAGGGTTGGCCGAGGCAGCCAGTAATCACTGACAGGTCCATTAAAGGGAGATTGCATGCAATTATCTCGCTAATTCAGAGGGTTCTTTTAATTTGGCAGCATAAAATTGTCAATCTTGGAAGTGTAATCGGCTTCATTCCCTTTTTGAGGCCGGGACTAAAAAATAAATAAGAGTGGGGTCTGTTTCTCTTTACTGTGGTCTGAAGACAAAAACAGATGCAGAGGCAATGAATGGAGAGAATTCAGACCCTAAATGTTGTCCATCCACGCTGACAGGAAATATCGTTTTTAAGATTATCATCATTATCATCGATAATTGTTTTAATTTTCCATTGATCTCAAACCTGATTTCTCGGGTTTCATAGGCAGCAAATAACCTCTAAGTAACATACATAAGATCAAATAAAAATGTATAATCAGTAAGGGAGACTGGGACATTAAAGGATACTTCAAAGAAAAGTTGAGTATCAATGGGATCACGGCTAATGGGGTTTAAAGTAGATGCCCAAAAGTATGCATCCACGAAAACCATCGGCATGATTCTGCTGCTGTAACAGCCTTGGCTGCAGGACAGACTCACAGTCAGTGTTCCACTTAATCCCAAAAGGTATTGGATGGATTAAGGTCTGGGTCCATATTTTGCTAAAAGTAAAAATGTTGGACAGAAAGCTGGGGTAGGTAGCACTTTTTTGGTACTTTTGGCATCATTTGGCAAAAATGTAGCTGGCTATAGCAGTAAAAGTATAAACTATATTGTCTCTCCATCTCTCTAATAGTTTGGCCTTCTGCTGGAGCAGGGAGCTGCAGCAATTTCTCTCCATCTCTGAAACGCTTCACTGATATTGTACTAACTAGAGCCTTGAATCACAATACATCCTCTCAAAGGGCTTTACAGGCCCACAAGTTTGCAAAGAACACAAGATGGTAGTTCTCATAGATTTAACGCTATTGAACGAGATATGAATCACAATCGTGATCGAGATGATGTTTGAAAATGAATGAGTAGTACATGATTTATTTGACCTTTTCCAGAAAAAAATGCATACCCTGAGAAACACTTGATTTACAATATGCTAAAGGATTTTTATGTAATTTTTACACAATTACACCAAAAACACACCCAAGCTTTAAAGTAAAAGAAACAAGTAAGAGCAGATGCTATGGCTACAGAGACAGAGTTGAGCACTTTCCTTCTGAAATATGTTCTGCAGTGACTCTATTCTGGGTCATGATGAGTATGTTAGCTGAAGTAATGTACTAATCAAGATAGTTAAACCATTTGCATTTGATTTAAACATTTTAGATTATGTTATTGGATTCGAGTTTTAGATCTCAATTGTTATTGATGATATATTAAGAACTTAAAAACTGTTTCAAAATTTAAATAACATACTTTATATTTAAGGATAACATGAACAAAATGGAAGCTGTAGGGTAAATCTTTGTCCCTGATTGGCTGATTCTGCTGTAGGCATGCACGTGATTAATCATGTGATTACTTGCAAGTTGCTATCAAATATTATTATTTTGCTGTAAGTGGGAACATAAAGTAATAAATGTGTCTCGTTCTTTACTCCAAGGTTGTCTCTTAATAGAAGTTTGCTAGACGTGGACCCGGGTCTCTTTAACGATTTCTTTTTGGGCCTTCCCCAATATTTAACCACAAAGATGGAAGCATGCTACTGTCTCAAAAAATCAGTGTAATCTGTCAAAGATTTCTCTTAATGCAAACGAAGAAGCTCAAACCCCCCTCAGATTGAAACTATGTGTGTCAAGATATACTCTGGCAATATAGTTTATGTGAATGTCAAATCCTAAAAACGTTGGATAGAATAGTTGAATGAAAGTTACGAGTTAAGCTTTTTGAGAGTATTATGTCTGCATTATGATCATTATGATGTGAGGCAAAGAAAAAAGGATACTAAACATGCAAATAAGCAAAACATGAAATATTGGAGCAAGAATTAAGTGGAAAAAAATGATTTCAACGTATCAAAATGTCTATGAATAACATTTGGAAAACACATGGATTCCTGTGTAAAAAGTGTTAGTGTAATATTATATATTGCATTAACAGGGAATAAAAATGTCGAAAAATGTCTGGGTGTGTAGCTGTTCACCTCATCAGCCCAATCAGTTTGCACATGTCACAGATAACATCTTTCATCTCACTGCTGTCCCCCCCCTCCACCTTGCTTTACAGAATTGTACAGCAATAGTTAATCTTATTCCACATTCCCACAGACTGTCACTTCTCCCTCCGCACCACCCACCACCCACCACTCTCTTCCGTGACTGTTCACAGCATTTCCCAGATGAAGGAGTGATTGGTCATTTCCCCCTTAAGAGCTAGAGCCCCACCAAACGCAGCCACATTCAACAGCCATCAACCGGTCCGGGGTTTTAAAAAAACTGGAGTGGATGGGAAAGTCTGCGAGAAGTGGACTCCACATGAATGAGAGAGCGAAACCCTTGGCATTCAGTGCTCGAAAATGGCTTTTCATGCCACACTCTCAGAGAAGCCAATTGGGCTGTAATGCGTAGCACGTCCTCTCTCTCTTTCTACGTCTCTCTCCCTCTCTCACTGCAGGCGATTCAATTACCTCCCATGCAAATTGGCCGGGGCTTTCATTTCTAGGAGGCAACCCTGGTAACTCATAAGGCATCTCATTGGTAATCCAAGCAATTAGGGAGCTAATGCATCTGTTTGTCATGGTTTGGAGAGAGTGAAAGACACTGGTGCAAATGAAAGTGTCCAATTCAGAGAGCGAGGGGGGGGGGAGTTCCAACATGAATGCAAACTCACTTAGATAAATTCCATAAAGCCTGATGAGATGTGTTCAAAAAATGTTTCTCTATGAAGTCCAAATCTTCAAAGCAGAGAGGGATATTTCGCACCGCTGCTGCTGACATCAGAATTCAAATTACATTCAGACTAAATTCACACATTTCCATGAGATAACGTTAACAATGAACGATTATACAACCATCTAATGTGTTTGCTGTTCTCCTGAATCTGTTGTTCTGTTGGCGTTCATGTTTCAGCCAAGATTTTTATTGTTTGTTTAACCCCTCATGAATAAAACATGCCGTAGTCATTTTTACTGCATGCTGTTGCATTATATCAATCATTCACAAAGCCAGTGCCTGTAATTTGATTCTCAGTGTAATATTCATGGCAACAAAAGCAAGCCTGGGAAAGTGAAACGTGTGGAGACGTGCAATTCTTGTCACCTCTCTATATGATTTGTGGCTTATTCATCACCCGTCTTGTACGTGTTGTTGAGAAAACAGTGTGCATTGTTTGGGGGTTTACATTCAGAGAAGATTAAAATATTATATCCAACACAGCACACAGTAATATAGACGGCTTGTGCAAGAGAATACATCCACTACTACATAGAGCACAGTGGTAACTATTGTGGCCACCAGAGGGTGACCATGCATTATTTAAAGACTGGCCCATATGTATGTGAAAGCAAAAACTCAATAGGAAGACCAAATTGTAAATTAGCATTATGTCACAGTAAGCATCAGCCACCAAAACAACATGTGATCAAACTTCTTATTCAAATCTCCTTTAAAGTTTTTGTAGTTTTCTTTCTGCACAGATATCTGAGCTCTAAGTAGAGTTTTTTCTATCCAAACCCTTCATTTGTACAGATGTTTTCCTCCTCTGTAATAAACACCATGGGGGCCATTTAGCCAGAGATCACTGCCAGGATCAATGAAAATGTCACCAAACGTTGAAAGAGTGTCGGCAGCTGTGTCCCTTTAAAGCAGCGGAGGACTGACAAGAGAGTCAGCAGAGGTTATGATCACATCTATGAGGGCCCGGCGATCAATATTAATACGCTGGTTCATCTGAACGCCATCTATTGTCTTGGTGATACAACCCACTGTTTAGGTTGTATCATTTGGTTGGTTTGACTGTATAAGTTTTGACATAGTCACAGTTAAAATTTGGCTTTTTGAAATCCCCTTCTATAATATTTCCATTTGATGTAATGGTGCAGTCATAAAGAAAACATGAATTTTAATATTTTTATTTAGTGTGAGCATCGTAAAGCTTCTTATAAGTGTTGGAAAGAAAGAGATACAGAATATATAAAATGTTTAAGGATGAGACCTGAGCTCAAAGTCCAGCAACAAATCAGTGTTTTCAGTGTCAATTAACCTATTTATATTAATCCCTTTTAAATAATAAAGTAATTGACTATGAAACTTCATTCTTGACCTTGAAAATCATTTGAAAAAATCACATCTTCAATGAGCACTTTACTTTTTCTGGAGCTATCAACTACACCTGAATGGAGTTTGCTATTTTGACAACATTAATGCCCCCCAAAAACATATTTATATTTCTCTATAAAATCAATTATGTTGGACAAAGAAACAAACAGAATAGAAAATATAGAAAAATTCTATATGGAAATGTGTCAAAAAAAGCAATTGTTACTCAGCTTAAATGTTAAAGTAGTAAACACCTCAAACCAGCAGGTCTTCAACTAACAGTCAAAAAATGTAAAATATTGAATAAACATTTTAAAAAAATGACAAAAAAATATCAAATTCTCCTTAGAAAACATTTGGCATTAATATATTTTTTATTATGAAAATTAACAAATGTTCTGTTGATCAACGTATCAAGCGCTACTATTGATTTCTATTATAACAACTTTGTTTAAATGTATATTGAGAATCATATTTATATATTTGCAATATATTTGGATATTCATAATCATCAGCTATGTTGAACTTTACTCAAATCTTGTATTATTAATAGCGACTGATAAAGTAAATTGAACCAAATCAAAACAATACATCAATAAATAAATAATAATCGACATTGCAAACATCTGGGGGTTATGTCAACATAATATATGCCTGAGTAATACAGACTCTGAGACATGAATAACTTATGATTACACATTGCTCATAAATGTCAGGGCCTGCTCAACCATGTCTAGATTACATAACAAGACAAGTGTGCTTGATGTGTAATGATAACTCTAATGGTTCTCTATGTGATGGAATGAAGGTCTTTAACGGCTATGAAGCCTGTGAGGTGTGTACCGTCTCCCACAGCGGCTGTGTTCAACTGGTAAAAAAACGATTACAGTGCAATATATCATCCCGGGAAACCTGCTACCTTTACTGTCACCTGGGATAAAACAATCTCCAAAGCAAATAAACGGGAGGCCTGCTGTGGTGATGGGAGCAGCGGCTGAGCATGCAGCCCACTCCCAGCCTCGGTGGCTCCCCCTGCAACAAAAGAGCAGACGGTGATTCCGACCTGGCTCTTTTGTCGGGGTCCACATGGGGCCATGATTAAAACAGTTCCTTACACCGAGGGGGTCCGGTGGGGCCCTCCCCCTTTCCCTCCACGGCAGCACTACCTGCAGACTTCCCATGGAGGGCCTCAAGAAAAACTGAGACGACACAAGTGTTTCTGCCTGAATGTTTTTGTTCTTATCAGAGCATTTAGATCTCACTCACAAATGATTCATTTCATAAATCAACCGTCTTTATTTCAGTAGTAGCCTCCGCTGTGGAGGTATCAGTGGGATCCAGGTATCTTACAAAGCGTGGGTGTGAAACAACATGTTTGACTTTGGTTGTTTGCATGTTTCCCCTCTGCTCCTGATAGGATTACTGACACACGGAGGCTGTTGATCGTTCTCTCCGCATAGATTAGTTCTGTTGTCGCTGCATTTAAACCGTAGTCACCTCGGAAGTTCAAAGTGAGGCAAAGAAGGCCTGTGATGGGGCGCAGTGTGAAGGTGAGAGAAAGAGTGTGTATCCTCTCTGGGCCTCTCGTCTCAAGTGTTGATTCCAGGCTTTTGTTTTATTCTACCGTCTATTTTTTCTGGCTGAATACTCGCTGCTGGGATCCAGTTTCCCCCCACAGGAACCGATAAAGATTCCTCATATTTTCTTGGATGATTTACAGACAGATGATAATGACATAGAAGGGGGCTGAATTTTCAAAAACAAATGCGATATAATAATGTTTTTGATGCATTTAGATTATAGACAAAACTACAAAGAGAAGAGTTTTTATTAATCACTGTGCAGAGAAATCCAAATTGTGTGATTTAGATTTGTTTTTAGAGGATTAAGTGCTCCTTAAAAGTATGAGAAAAAGTTATCTGATGGCTATAGAAGAATTTTTGTTGGTTTAGCTGGAAAATGCAATGTCACAAAGCTGACAAAACAAGTCTTTTTATCCCAGTTGATAAGGAGGGACATTTTTTTCTTGGGGCAGCGACAAATGCAGCAAAATAGGGTTATTTCCGAATGCACATATGAGGTATAGAATACATGTAAAAATGGGCTTATTCACTGATGCATAAATGGCATCAGTGGACTAAATATAAAAGTAAAAAAAACTAAAATAACAAAAATAAATCAATGAAAGAACACAGGGAATGCACAATATCTGAAATATAAAAACACACTCAAATATTCACTAGGTATGACGTTTATTATTTCTTGTTGTGTCTTTACAAGTTACCCAGGGAGACAGAAGTTCTCTGCATTGATCAGTCAGACTTGTCCTCCATCTAAGGTCAGGTCAAAGGTCAGGAGAGTCTCAGGACCTTCAGTACAAACACTGAACTGATGCTTTGGAGCTTTTCGGTACTTTTAGAAGGTGGGGGGGGGGGGGGGGGGGGGTACTGTTGATACTATTGTAAAGATTTACACCATTTTCATCTAGTTAAAGATGTACTTTAAAAAGTGTAGAAAGGAGTGTATGAAGAAAACAAGAGTTTGGTGTGAGATAATCCACATACACTCTCTTGTAAGTTATAAAGTGTATCAAATATATTTTCCAGCCTGTTTAAAAGCCTGATGGAGAGGGACTGACAAGAGGAAAAAAGGTTGGGGGGTAAAAAGAAAAAGAAAAAAGAAGAAACACTCGAAGATGAAGGGGCAGCAGAAGAAAAGGGGCAATTACTGTTCCTTTCTTATGGAAATGGTAATGAAGTGGGACATGGGGCTCAGGACAATAGAAGGCCACAGGCAGGTTGAGCGTCACCGTGTAAACTGCTTCCTGTTAGGGAGCCATTTAGCCCTCACTTTTACTGACTAACAAGCCATCTCCAGGCCAACTACAAAGAGGCTTCCCCATCAAAGCTGGAGGCTGCTGCTGTCTGTGGAGTCCAGATAGGCTTTTCCCAGGCCAGCTCACATCTAACGGCACAGCGCAGGCCTTTAGGGTGCTGCTCTTAAAATGTGTGTGTTGTTTTCCTTTTTTTCCCCCAAATTTATCATTCAAAGTTTGCATAACAGAGGCAGATGTACTCTAACAGACTTTTGAAGTTGTTTTCCCTTAATGATTGCTGACAGCTCAGCGAGAAATTCTTAAAATGACTTCATTATAAAAGGTGTGAACTTTGTGTATCATCAGCATAAACTGCACATCTGTCAGGCCTCTGCTCAGACAGCTGGAAATGATACTCGGCTCATATGAGGTAGATATTGTGATAATAATAATTAAATTAAAGGATTGAGCTCTCAAGTTTATTCTATATTTAACCAGATAGTTTCACTGCCAGAAACATTTATTTTTCCTCGACTTGAGAAAGAAAACCCTCGAGAAACCTACGGGTACATTACACATCTGAGAAACAGTGCAACATGCATCAATAGAACAATAAAAACATGGATTCCATTCATGCCTGATGGATCACAACAGTGTATTTGTATGTTTTTGCTCTTTTTCTACAAATGAGATATATTTTTAATTTTTTCTGAACATTTCAAACGCATGCTATACAGTAATAGATTTTTTTTGAAGCATTTCTTCTAGGCAGCCGTTGATTTCCATTAATTCCCATGTGATATGTAAATACATCAGGTGACTCATGAAATTAAAAGTGTACTATATAACCTCAATAATGTAACTTTGACAAACATTAATGCAGACTTGATATTCACTGTGATTGATTACACGCTGATTTCATGAGTCTGCTAGCTGATAGCAATTGAATAGAAACCAATGGAAGCCTTGAACGGCATTGCAGTGTCGGTTGCAGTAATGGTTGCAGTAATGATACAGTAAGCTCTGATGTTAAGTATAGGTCATGAGAAGTAAATGGGCTACAACATATAATAGAGCTGGTAACGCTTTTTAAAGATAATGTTCTGTATTTTTTGTATTTTTTTTGTACGTCTGCAGCCTGTTTGTGTTTTCTCAGCCACATGAAGACATAAACCTTTGAAAACAGGTCACAAATGCAAACTTTCTTTAAGACATTTATAAATACAACTGTATTGGAAGTGCAAGTCATGGTGATGGGTTAATAAAAACAACTTGATAACGGTCCTTAAAAACATCAGACTACCCACTTTAACAGACCCAACCCTTTAGTAATAATAAACAGCAAACTTCCATTAACGGAAAAAATGATCTCTGTTCATTTATTTCACACGCTAATGTTTCAATCAAATATCTCTCCTGTCTGTAATTGAGCCTGAATGGACTGGAATCCTCCCCTCTGATCACCACACTGGACAGTAGGGGGCAGTGTGCTGGTCTCTTGGGGGGGGGGAGATGCGGTGCAGCTGGACGGGCTGTGTGTTGTGGTTTAAAACCCCTGGCAAGACTTGAGTGTGTGTGTGTGTGTGTGTGTGTGTGTGTGTGTGTGTGTGTGTGTGTGCGTGCGTGCGTGCGTGTGTGTGTGTGTGTGTGTGTGGGGGGGGGGGGGGGGGCAGGGGAGATGAGGAGGAGGGCCGCATCTATTGTCTTTTAATGAGACCCTTTGATGTGGCCCCACTGTTTGCTGTTTGTACACCTGGGTCAGCGGCCTGCATTCAGATTGGCTGTCTGCTGGTGGGTGTGTGTGTGTGTGTGTGTGTGTGTGTGGGGGGGGGGGTGACTCGGCATAATCCAGGTAACACTTTCCAGTCAGCTGCTGCTGCTGCTTGGCGTGGGAAGGCAGTAAAAGCTGCCCGGCCCCCTTTGTTTACCCCCCCTCCAGTTTACGGTTACCCCTTTCCTATAGTCCTGCCTGTCCCCCAGACTCTACAGGCAGACGCTGGCTGCCTCTCTGGGGCCCCTGGACACCCGTAGAGGTAGAGCTGCATGACGGGGCTAACGGGCAATGATAGTCCCTTCCAGTAGAACAGGAAATGAGCGTTACCTTTCGAATGCTGGTAAACAGGGCTGAGGTGATTGTAAGAGCAAGACGTTTTTGGGGGGGTTAAGATGCATCCTATAATAATCTGCATGGCTACCACAAGAACTGAGAAATAAATATTTTTCTGGTTTGATAGAACTTTAAAAAGCTTCGATACTGACAAGAATAATAAACACCTGGATCAGTGGATCCCAATCTTTTTAAAAGAAACAATTTGCTGCCAATCGTCACAGTTGCATGCTTCATTTTATACATATATTCAACCACTGGTATAATCATGTGACCCAGAGCTCTTTTTTAAGAGTCACCTGTGCACAAGAACGAACAGCATACAGTATACGAATAGACACAAATTCACAGCAACAGACGATAACAAACAATAGCTACACATTAAAAGTCTCATTTAACTTAAAAAAAAGTGTTTTGATTATTGTTACTTTGCAGAATGTGCAGTTTGTGTTCATGTTGGTAACAACAGCAGGGTTTAGTGAAAACGCAACTTGTTTGGAAGCCAAACATGGTCCAGTTTGAAACTTTTGATGCAAAGTTTTGTCTTTGATTCTTTTCGGCTCTATTGCACAGGCAGCTATGCCCCATACTCATCCATTATAATGAAGAGGTAATTCAAAAATACATATCTCACTCAAGTTTCCATTCAGAGCATCAATGTCTGGATGAGAAATGAAATGCTTGAGTTTAATGTTTCAAAATCTTCAACGTAAATTGGAGATTTTATTCTATTTCGTTTAGAATTTGTTTTAATTTATCATTAAAGTCATTTATCATCAGCATATATCTATCAAGCTCAGTTTGAGCATTCAGTACAGCTTAAGATAAAATTTCCTTTGACCTGATATCATAATAACAGTTTTTTCCCCTAATTGTATTAGAATTAAAATATTGAGTTCGGACAGAAAAATGACAATAGGACATTTTCCTGTCCTATTCTGTTAATAATCTCATAACACTGCTAATCTTTATTGCAACTTTTTACAATGCCGCAACTCCTATGTTGACAACCGCAGGTTTAGATAGAAACGTTGTGGATTGAATGACAACACAAAGTGCATCTAACACCTAACAGTAGCACCTGTAGTAAATGACAAGCACTTTTTTTTGTTGCTCTTAACCTTTAGTGTTTTTAGCAGTTTATTCCTTTATCCCTGACATTTCCAGGTTAATTACTCATCCATATTATTACTCGGCTATGTGATAAGCAAGTAAGACGCTGATGGCTCATTGGTAATGCATCTGAAGGTGACACGGCGCTGTGTGAACATCTCATTTTAATTGTGCATTTATAGAGAGAGGAAGTGCCGCCAGAGGAAGAGGGTGATGAGCTCTGAAGTCACACGTCCTCTGACTCTGGGTAAATAATGTTCCTGGCTGCACCTATCATTAATCCTCTGTCTTTAACACTTACTGTTTGTCGGTGGAAACTGGCCTCGCTCCTTTTGATCTCACCCCTCCACCCACCTCCACCCCCGGCCCATACAACCCTCCCACTAAAAGACTCAGCCACCCAGGTCAGAGCAGAGAGAGAGAGAACGTCCTATAGCAGACTGAAGGTGGTTATATTCAAGTCTCTTCCCCAGCAGACAGCGGGGCCCGGTTATGATGATCCACCCAAAAGTTATGATGAATATCTGCTAATATTTGCTAATGTCTCTCCAGCTTCACGGCACGGCCAGAGTCAATCCCTCTTCACGTCAGAAGGAGATAGGCTGAAATGTGATTCCACTCAACAGGCTCTACTGTTAATATGTGTGTGGGTGTGTGTTTGTGTGGGTGCATGTGCACACAGCTGGGGGCTGCAGCGTGGAGATTTAACTGTGTTTTCTCACACACTGGTGTCTGCTGACCTCAGCTGCTCATATTTACATCAGGCAGCAACACCGATCTCTGTGGAAAAAAAAAAAAAAAAGAGGAAACAGGCGAAAACAAACCTGCATGGAAGAATAGTGTGAAATAAAACTTCACTATCTACCAGGGTGGAAAACAATGAATCAGTGACAATGTTTTTTCGTATAAAGCAGAGAATTGATGATGATTTATATTAATCAAAATGTAAAAGCTGAGCTGTTATTCCCTAGATAGGTCCATAAATTAAACCTGTAGTTCATTACTGAAACAAACAATAAATAATAAAATATAATAGGACAATGCCTATCAACCTGTCGTACATTTTTCTTCTTAGATAAGAAAACCTTAAGTTAACAAACTAATACATTTTATAGAAGTCATACCTGACCTGGTCCTGAGAACATGATATTAATCTTGATGTATTATTTTTCTCTTTCTTCTTCTTCTTTGGTTTGGTTTAATTTTGTCTTAATATGCATGAAACACAATGGCCCAAATGCAAAACAATAGACACAACTTTAATAAAACCTAATTTAATTAAGTACAATTTTAAGGTACTTCTACTTAACTTAAGTATTTTCCTGCTACTTTGTCTACTCTGCTACATTTCCGAGGCTTTTCTTGTGATCTGTTCTAATCTTATGAAATATAACTTCATACAAGATGAATCCAGGCAAGCTGCTTATTTTTTTATTTTTTTCAGGCAAAAATGAATATGTCCAATGGAATGAATTTCATTGAGGATATTTTCAAACTTTTCCATTCATCATCAATTCCCTCATGTTTTAAAGTTGTTTCTAGAAACCTGGCATGTGTCAACCTTTACTCATTCATGTAAGAAATTACAGTTAAATAGTTTCCTTAATTAGGAGCATTGTTTTTATTTCCATAGTTCATTTTCTGAAACACATCTTGGACCTAACATCTTGTCCTCCCCGTGGTCTCCTCAGCATTTCTGTTTCTCCAGAACTGGCTTGGTCTGTCCCTGTAGTGTCAAAGCTGAGCCTCCTGTCATTAGCATGCCAAAGGTCCCAAGGTCTACTGTAGGGCACCTAGATCAGGGGAGGGGGGGCCGAGGGGGGCAATTACTGTCCCCACTAATTCTTTTTATCCCTTTCAAAGGGACGGGTGATTAGAAGAGGAAAGTTTAGATTTCCTGAACTTGAAGTGGAAACGCAAAAGTGACAGACGAAGCTCAGGGCTCAATCCACATCAGGGAGGGCTGGGTCTCTCTCTGTGTGTGTGTGTGTGTGTGTGTGTGTGTGTGTGTGTGTGTGTGTGTGTGTGTGTGTGTGTGTGTGTGTGTGTTGTGTGTGTGTTTACTGGTAGGCTTGCTATGGGATGTGAGGAAGTGGGGGCTGCTGGTTGTTTGTACCAGCTCTGTCTTTCTGTTTTTACATTCACACAATGCATTGTTATAATTTCAGAGTTACATGAAAAACAACACAGTGAATGTAAATATCTCTTTATGAAATATCCGTAGGTCAAAGGTCAGAGACAGTTCATAACAGCCTCTCTGATGTTTTGAACAAAGATACTTAACTTGTACTTTCCTTGAATATTTGCGGTTTATTTTACTTTTTACTTCATTACATTTCAGAGGGATTTATTGTTAGTTTAAACTGACAGCTGTAGTACTTTACATATGTAGATTTTGAATGCAAAAAGTACAAAGTATAATGCATTGTTATAGATAAATCTTCCTCAGAGTATGTATTAGCTCCATTAGCTATATGTACTATGAGTACTTTTACTCTTTTACTTTAATAATAATTAAGATTCTGAATCGAGTATTTTTTACATGTGATGGTTTGCCTTTACACTGTGGTATCAATACTTTGAGACTATGTACATTTATTTTAATTTTTTTGTTAAATTTATTTTTATAGCCCAAATTCACAAATCACTTATTTGCCTCTGAGGGCTTTACAATCTGTACACATATGACATCTTCTGTCCCAGGACCCTCGCATAGGACCAGGAAAAACTCCCCTAATTTACAGGTAAAAAAAAGGAAGAAGCTTTAGGGAGACAAACAGAGGAGGGATCCCTCTTCCTGGATGGACAGAAGTTCAATAGATGTCATGTGTCCAGAATGAACAACATAATTAAAAAAAAATTACACAATCTTTTTCATACAGAAATAACACTGCAACTTCACTCCATCCATACACTGAGGAGTTTTGCTGCTACTACTATTATTACCAATATTACTATTAGCTCATGGTGGCTAATGTTAGCTAACTTTAGATTTAAACACTATTAACATAACACAGATAACACAAATTATGTCAAAATGTCAATCAGACTCATAAGAGATTGTTTTTGTCTTTCACATTTTGGCAAGAACTAAACAAAAGATCTACTCACTGTCTTAAAAGCTCACAGCAATTCTAACTGTGCACCTTTTCAAACAGCCTTCATAATGCCTAATATCAAATCATCATCACAAAGCAGAGCCAGCTATACAGAGACTCAGAATCATTCAGCGCTCAGGTGATTTTGATCTGCATGATTGAGAGTCAATCTACTCTCAAGATGGTCCAATCAGAGCCGAGCTGTACGAGGCTTTCTGATTCTCCCACATGAGGGACAGAGCATGCCTCTATGGAAAGGAAGTAGTAACATCAAGATCAATACAAAAAAAGCATATTTTAAATAAAACATTAGCAGAATAGTCAAATATAAATCATAAATCAAATAAAACATCTGGAAAATCCTAAACAAACACACACACAGACAGACATGTTTTTTTGGTCAGAAATACAGTCAAGTTCAGTTCAGCAATAACATGTTTGTAGTAGTATGTTTATATTAAATACAATACAAGAGGATAAGACAAAGAAATAAAAAAAAAACACAACTTGACCATTTTTAAAAACATATTACTCTCCCAAAAAGACCTACATTCAACACAAACAAAAATGGAAGGAAAGGTTGGAGGTTGCATCAACAGAAATAAACTTTTTGGAGAGACAATCTAATTCTTTTAAGATATTTGTAAAAGTAAAGTCTGTCAATCACACTTAGAAAAAATAGTTTTAGTTATATCAACTTTAACCACTTACAATAAAGGTTTTTAAGCTTTTAGATGATAGACTATGAGGGGTTAAAGTATAAAAATCATCTCTTTTCAAAAGGAGGTTTTGATGTCTCCTCCCTTTCTGGTAGTTTTCACATGTTTGATCCCAGTTTATCTCAGTGTGGTCAAGTTTAAGTGAGTTGAAATGCACAGCCACGGCTCTTATTGGGCCAACTCGAGAGTAGATTGACTCTCAATCATGGGGATCTCAATCACCTGAGCGCTGAATGTGTTTGTGTCTATATATTGCTTGCTCTGCTGCGTGATGGTGATTTGATAATCCCAACCAAAGGTCACTGGTAGATTTAAACGTGGTACAGTTACATTTCTGGCAGCTTTGAACACAATGTGAATCCACAACCTGTGGAAGTTTTGGCGTAAACCCTGCACACTGTTTGTCTTCCACATTTCCCATTTGAAATAAATGATCAATCAATAAGCTGGATGGTCTTTATTAACAGACACATTATTAGATGTATTATATCACTTCAGGCTGCTTACACCGCTGATACTTTTCTTAGTTTTGCTCCTTGGAGCTTGAGGTATTGTGTTGTTTTGTTCAGTAACCCACTTATGTCATTAATCATAACCAAAAAAAGATATTGTGTGTTTGTACATGTGTATGTGCGTGTGTTTCTTCTTCCCAGGGCTGACTCATCCGCCTACTTGTGTTTACTTATTTAGGCCCGACGAAGTGCTCTGGAAAATATGCATCGTTATAACTGTCCCTTTGTGAAGCACCAGACCTCTGTAATATTTCTCACCTAGGTGAGTGTGTGCCGATGCCAGAGCGAGGCCTGCGTCGGTTAACCCTCAGCTCGCCGGGGCGGCATGAGGGGAGAAAAGCTGTGGGTTTTTCTAGTAAACTTCAATTTTTCAGAGCAGACATTCGCTCACTGCGTGGGAATTGATATTGTTCCTCCTGCACCTTTTGGTTTTCGGCCTGTCGGTCAAACTGTACGGATGTTTTGTGTTGTTTTGTGCTTTAATAATTCTCACCAGGCAACACCTGACAACCACGACACACAGCCGAGGTTCAGCCAAGAGTGTTTTGTTGCTGCAGCTGCAGACGACTCATGCATGATTTATCAAACAGGCATGATGAGTGAATTAAATCTTAATGTGGAGTTATGAGGCAGCTCCCATGTGAGTCTGACTGTCTGTCGGGGGTCAGCAGAGCCTTTAATGCCTGGTCTGCGTGGAGGAGGGGGTTTTGTCCTGTATGCAGCCGCTTTTTTAACACTCTCTGTGTCCTTCACTCAGCCTACGAAATTAAAAAAAACACACACACACACACACACACACAGGGGGAGAAGGAAGAGACCGCTGAATGATACGGGATGGAAAGGTGTGAGAGAACCCCTTTACATTTATTGCCTCTGTAGAACTGGAGGAAGTGGTGTAGTAAAGTGGAGTCGCGCTCCAAAGCCCTCACTCAATTCCAAGTACATCACAGACAGTGGAATCGGAGGCGAGAAAGCAAGCAGGCTCAGATGTGAAACATAAAAAACCTTCCTCAGGATCAATGGGGAGCATTATAACGAATACTGTAAGGCAGGTGAAGGTCGCGGCCTTCAGAGGTGGAGGAAGTTTTTCCTTAAACGAAAGCACCGGCACTATGTAGAAATACTCTATTGCAAGACTTTACTTATCATACCTGTCCAGTGAAACTTTGTAAGTCAAAGATTGGTAATTTTAACCTTTCCAGATGGAGTGAAATTAGTTTTATTTTTTATTTTGTATTTAATAAAAACTTTCAGAAAACCATCTACAAACTCATTGGATTTTCTGGAAAAGTAGTTTTTCAATTGGACAATTTGGAGATACATGGTTTTCCAGGATAATTAAATAATAAGCATCTTATATATTATGATATATTATATTTAATAAATACATGAATGTATAAGCAGTATTTTGATGTTACAGCAGACGGAGGTAGAGCTCTTTTATATACTTATAAGGTTAAGTTAACAATGCACATTTTCTAAAATCCTCATTGCTTTTGTTTAAAAAAGTATCATCTGAAAAGTAACTATTAACTATGGCTGT
The DNA here is from genome assembly GCF_027596085.1 of Anoplopoma fimbria. Classification (NCBI taxonomy): domain Eukaryota; kingdom Metazoa; phylum Chordata; class Actinopteri; order Perciformes; family Anoplopomatidae; genus Anoplopoma; species Anoplopoma fimbria. The sequence goes on from NC_072458.1 coordinate 16,693,502, forward strand.
CCATTACATATATAGAAGTAAAAAAAACAAAAACTTTTAAATGTAGTGAAGATTACAAAGAATAAATCAGATTGAGTACTCAAGCCTTTTACTGCTAAATAGTAACATAATGAAGTAAAAAGTACTTCATTACACGTTCCATATATGTAGAAGTGTGAGCAACAAAATGTGCTTCACATATTTAAAAGTAAAACATGCTCATGATACAACATAATGGCCCCTTTCATTGTTATTATTATTATTGTTACATATCCATTATTGTCTAGGAAGCATGCTAATGTTGATGCAGGTCGAGGTGAAGCTAATTCTAACTCCCTTATATACTGTTGGGTAGTAATATCTGTAACAATGTATAAAAATGTATAATCTCTCCATAAGTTTTGTTTATAAAAGCTTAATTTGTTTTGTTTTGTGCTCAAAAAAATGTTGTAATCATTATTATTAACTTGAATTATCATATTGTAGTTAATTTGTATGATCTCTTTCCAGTTATGTGCATGTTCAGTTTAAAGGAAAACTATAGACACTATAAGAGCAGGATGCCTACTGTTAAACAGACAAACTTTATTCTCTGAATAACAATTTCATTGTTAAATACAATATTTTCCTCTGACATGTGGTGAAGTAGAAGTAGCATAACATGCAGATACTGATCCTTTAGGACAATACTTGAATAGAAAAGGACAGGATTTAAAAAAGTCACATTTTATTGCAGAATTATGTGTAAATATTCCACGACACTTCAGTTCCGCTTTCTTACTGAAATGTATGCAGTAAACAGAGAGGTCTGTTGGTGAATGAAGTTCAGACAGAGAGACTTTTTCACAGCTTTGGACCGGTAGATAAAATAGTTTCTGCAGAGCACTCAGCCTCCAACCGGCTGAAATGTTTAATATCAGAGACTCAGAGGGAGCCATGCAGGCCCATTATGCAAATCCAGGCATCACTTGTGGGCCGTCCACACTTTGGCACAACAGGAACACAGAGTCTGCCCTAATGGCCCATACTCAGTAAACACATGTGGATTTGAGACCACAAAAGATTAGCACTATTTGCAAATATACAACTGAGTTCAAAGGCACGGCTCTGCGGCCTCGCTTCCCTTCTTTTGTCTGAACGCATAGCTTTGAATGAGCAGGGCATCAACTGCATCAGACTGTAATAGATTTGTAGGTATAAAAAAATATATTAAAAAACAAACTTCAATTCAACCCCTATGGCAAATTATTTGTTTAGTATAGAGATTTAATAGAGCTTTTTTTATTAGGGTTTGGTTCATGGAAAACAATGAACTTAAAAAGTAGCTGTTGTTTTTTATTCTAAAAAAAAAAAAAGTTCTGTTGTGAAGAGATATTCAGTCTGTTGTGGGGGCGGCGTTTGGAGACGTTGAACCCGGTCAAGGAGGCGAGATGTGTGCGCACAGACCACGCCCCACATCCCCATGAGGTCCCTGGGGGCCCTTAAATGATGAGGCCTCGAGGTTTAGAAAACAGTTATCAGTCGGGCCTTCTCACTGTCAGCGGCTGTCTCAGAGTCAGTGAGCCCTCTGCACTAAAACAACTTGGATTTAGATCTATCTACTCTGCCTGGAAATAATGACTTCTTCCAACACTGACCAGCGCCTGGAGCATCTCCTCAGCGCCGTGGAGAGCGAGTTCCAGAAGGGCAGCGAGAAGGGGGACGCGTCCGAGAGGGATATTAAACTGACGCTGGATGATGCAGATTTGTGGAACAAGTTCAAAGAGTTAACCAACGAGATGATTGTCACCAAAACTGGAAGGTAGGTCCAACGAAGCAGCGGCCAGTGGAGATGCCGAGGAGATGCCGTTTACGCACAGGCCGGGCACATTTACGCGCATTTTACGCACGGGGTTTTCTGTGTGATAAGGTGTTAAAGCTACTTTATAATTGTTATTGCTTTCAAAAAATGTAAAGAGAATTATATTTTGATGTCACTCTGTCAAAAGAGCTGCTCCTGAGGCCTTAGAGGCCTCTGGGCGTTTAAAAAACTGTATCAAAACTTGGATTTCTAATTGAGTAAAAGTAAAATTATGTGCTTAAAATTTTGGTAAAAAAGCACTTACAAACGTAAATGTATAAATGCTTACAAATTCCGTCCTTGTTGTCTTCCAGGAGGATGTTCCCGGTGCTCAGGGCCAGTGTCAGCGGCCTGGACCCCAACGCCATGTACTCGGTGCTGCTGGATTTCGTGGCCGCGGACAACAACCGGTGGAAATACGTGAACGGGGAGTGGGTCCCCGGCGGCAAACCGGAGCCCCAGAGCCCCAGCTGCGTCTACATCCACCCGGACTCCCCCAACTTCGGGGCGCACTGGATGAAAGCGCCCGTGTCCTTCAGCAAAGTGAAACTCTCCAATAAACTCAACGGGGGCGGACAGGTGAGGACACCGTTAGATATGTGGGGTCCAATGTTATAAAGGATGGTGATATGAGCAGAGTTTTAAATGATAATTCATGACACATTTGGTTCATAGGACAAAAAACCTAAATTGGAGAAAACATTTAATTAAAGAGGCTATCTAATACAAATATATTATTTTAACTTCACCACTGGAACATGAAATATAAACTCCATTTGACTTGTTTAAGGAACTATTGGATTTTTTTCAGTACTTTGAAACATGACAAAATTATTAGTATTAGTTGAAAGTCACTTAATTCAAGGAACCACTAGACAACATGTCACCAAACGGCCGTTTTGTCTCTTGATCAGAAAAAAAGTATTAAATTGACGGGGTGTAATATTAGTCCTTCTCTTTATTATAATGATAAATATTAACATTCATTGTGGTTTTTCTGTAGATCATGCTGAATTCTCTGCACAAGTATGAGCCGAGGATACACATCGTGAAGGTTGGAGGAATCCAGAAGATGATCAGCAGCCAGTCTTTCCCCGAAACACAGTTCATCGCAGTCACTGCTTACCAGAACGAAGAGGTCGGCTGCGCTTAATGAAACCTTATTAACACAGAACTTGTCTTAAATATTGATTGAAATTCTCACAGCTGCCATGTCCTTTCTCACAGATCACTGCTCTGAAGATAAAGCACAATCCCTTTGCTAAAGCCTTCTTGGATGCCAAAGAAAGGTACAGGCTTGAACCTCAATATTCCTCAAATGATAATAGTTACTGTTCTAACAGAATGGAATCTAATCTTGTTGTTATTGATTGCAGGAGTGACCATAAAGACCTCCCCGATCACAGTGCAGACAGCCAACAGTCTGGCTACTCTCAACGTGAGTTTCCTTTATTTATACTTAATTAATGGTGAATAAAATATTGGTGAAATAGTATGCTTTATGTATTTTCACACAGAGATCTGTGATGTGTTATATGACGAACATTTGTTTGATTCCACAGTTGGAGGTTGGTTCCTCCCAGGCCAGGGTCCCATCTGCCCCAGCAGCAGTCCTCCTCAGTTCGGTGGCACAGCGGGCCACTCATCAGGCTCCTACTGCGAGCGCTACTCCAGCCTGAGGAACCACAGAGCGGCCCCATACCCCACCCACTACCCCCACCGCACCACCAGCACAAGTAAGACCCCGCTTGGACCACACATACCTGCAACCTCAGAGTCTCTTTTGGACCCTTTATCACCTCTTCATCCTCTCCAGTTACACGTTCACTAGACGTCCCACGACCTCGATTTATTAAATGTAACGTGTGAAAAAAAATACAAGAGAGAATTTGCATTAAGTTGTGGTCTGTTCCTTATTTACAGATAACTACATGGACAACACTTCAGGGACTCTGCCCTCTCATGACAGCTGGTCTGCTCTCCAGATCCCCAACTCCACAGGCATGGGCACTCTGTCCCACTCCACCAACGCCACGTCTAACTCCAGGTAAGCCGCGTAGCCACACACAGTTTAACCAGTGCCATGCATTTGCATTTAAAAAGGTGAAAAATGGCTCCAGAAGTTCTTGCTCTAGTTTCAATAAATGTGAATATCATCAGTATTAAAGTGCTTTCATTTTTGTAGTTTTTATCTTTGTTTTTATTACTCGATGTGTGTCTATGATACTTCCTTTCCCTGTGGAATTTGTTCTGGGTAGATTTTATGGGCTGGGATAAAAGCCCATAAAAGGATATGGACAAATACTTGACAGATTTCTTAAACTGGACACTTTTCCTTCACCCCGTCATTTCCATTAGTCAGAGAAGCCACATTCACTTAGCGTAGCGGTGTGGAAGCTGTTATTTAAAGTAAGCTTGTACTGTGTGAGTGCCCAATGATCCATGCTGCGGCGGCCATCTTTGAACCCTCAGTTTTTGGAGTAAACAATATCAAGTGCCATTTCAATAACAGAACCCTCTTGTCCCTTCTCGTCCACAGTCAGTACCCCAGCCTATGGTCAGTAGCCGGCACCACCCTCACCCCTTCGGGCTCCACCTCAGGCTCCATACCCGGAGGTCTGACCTCCCAGTTCCTGAGGGGCTCCTCATACACGGGCCTGACCTCCTCACTGCCCGTCTCCTCACCCTCCTCCATGTATGACCCCAGCCTGGGCGAGGTTGGAGTCGGGGAAGCCCAGTTCGAGAGCTCCATCGCCAGGCTGACCGCGTCCTGGGCGCCGGTGGCTCAGAGCTACTGAGCTGAAAAGTCTGCTGCCTCGCGTTCGTAGGCTTTGAAAGCAGGACTAAAGACACAAATAAAAAGGTCCTGGAGAAGATGAAATGTGACATCTGCAAGGATCCTGTTTGTGAAAAAAACTTTGATTATTCATTCCATAGCCTCTAATTTAAAAAAAAAAAAAAAAAAAAAAAAGTTGTTCAGTTATAGGCTGGAGTCATACTGAGCAGTTGATGTGCAAATGCAGAACTTGAAAGACAATCATCTCTTTCCACGATGGACAATATCACACTAGAATAACAATCCTTAGAATAGCTGCCTGATCAGAACTCCCTCTCCGCTCTTAGTAATTCCCAACATGCTTATTACACATTTATAACATGTTTATTACACCTTTTTTCAAAACTCCCTTTAGCGCCACACAACCAAACTCAACTACGCAATCCTTTATATTATTGTTTTTATTCTCAAATATATAAGATGAAAAAAAAATGGTTCTGCTAACATAAATGTGTATATGTGTGTAAATAGAATAAATTAACGTCCAGTGTTTTCCATATAAATGTGCCATTTCTGATTGCAATAAATGTTCCAAGATCGGACGGAGAGACACAAGTGCCTTCTGCATCCCGGCAGGGTTTCGTCAAGTCCCCCCCCTCCCCTGAACAAACACATGTACATAACTATCTATTTGTATTTGAACTCGCTGTGAGTTTTATTTATGTCATTTAATAATAAATTAAAAATGTTTGTTTTCTCAAACTTGGGTTTCATTTTCTCTGTTTGTTGCATACCTTATAAAATACTTGTGACTCAAGCAATATATTGTTTCTTACCTTTAAGTACTATAATAACTTGTTATTTTCTTGCCACAAAGATTTTAATACACAGAGAAAGAAAACTAAAGCATAAAACATCATGTACATTAACACTAAAGTGGTATAATCTGTAAGGTCAAAGGGTCAACAAGGGCACCTGTGGTTTAATCAAGAAGAACAACATCAATAGCATTTCTTATATTCTCATTTTGAACCCACGGGTTTAGAGTTGAGTTGTTAGTCTAACGTTGCCCTCGTGCATCAAACCTCTCATCAAACGTTTGGCCCTGCAGTTCAAGCTAATGTTAAATAACAGCTTTCTGCACAGCTACGCTAAGTGAATGTGGCTTCTCCGACATGTAATTGAAATGACGAGGTGATGGAGAAGTGTCCAGTTTAAGAAATCCATCACTTGCACCCTTTTGTTACAATCTGCGTTATGGTGCGACATACGGCCAACACATTCAGATCTGCATGTGAGGAAAGTCAAAGGTACTAAATACAAAACCCAAAATTTCAACACCTGGGATGAAATATAATAAACTAAGATCTGAACATAAACATAGATATTAATACAAAGTCAGCTTTGCTTTATTAGCAGGAACAAAGTGGACGCAAACAAAACTCAACTCAGTTTACCAACCTTTTGATTTGCAAACACTACTTTAAACACTTTGTTATAATGTCATAATGTATTCTATATATTATTATGAACAGAGTCAAATAACGTGTAAACGTTGAATGAAGAAAGGATTTGTCAAGAAAAAAATCCTATGCATACGGTCTTGAAATGATGCATAAAAATAAATATATTTTTGTTTATAATGGTGCTTATTCACATTTTGACTTTCACTTACTGGAGGTCGTAGTTTACACAACTTTGTGTTTAACACTGTTCAATTAGATAAAATGTATACAGACAAATCTCTAGTATTTTTCTAAATTTACAAAATATACTTGAAACGGTAAAAGTGCGAGGTATACATATAAAAACCAAAGAAACATCGCTATTATGTTGGGGCTTTTTCTAAAAAAATACGTCATAAATATGTCTTTGGCAAGAGGAAGATCAAAGTGATGTAAAAATACATCAAATTACATAATAATAGAAAACCAACAGTACCCAGCCCAATTGACAAGAGAGTAAAAAACACAGAGGTAAAAACATCTAAAGTATACAGCTAAAGTACATAATGGTTGAATCTTCTCCGCCCAGCTCATACCTGAGGCCGGTGGCTTGGCCGTGCACTCATGATGTCAGTGGTGTGATGTGTGTGTCAGGCCCACAGAGGCTCGGCCCCCGAGCAGTGATGGAGTGGTCCTCACCAAGGTGCAAATGAAGGCTGGAGGGTCACGGGGGCCATGGGCAAACAGTAATGAAGCAGCAATGTGACCTGCAGCTGGCGAGGCCGATCACAGCGGAGCAAAGGTCCCCCATGAAACGCCGACATCTCTGGAAACCTCCACTTTACTGCCTCTCCGAATTTAGGAGCTTATCTCCGTTGGCTTAAACAAAATACAGTAGCTGCTTTGTTGAACTGTCAAATGAGATGTGGGATTCCACTTCTGAGATTATGGATATTTTTTATGAGCAAAATAACATTAGGTGTAATTTTTTTTCTTCATGGAAGAAGGCAGAAGTCCTTTTTAGTGATGGTTTACAAGTTTCCTATTTACATTATTCTTCCTTGTATCCAAATCTTTGAAAAACTGAAGCAAAAGTACAGAATACAAAGTACATTAATATCAAAAACTACAAATGCTCATTCATTTTTCAACAAAGTGAAATATAACATTTCAACTGAATGTGCAATATAGCTCTTTCTTATTTTTAAATATCATTGCCAATAATAGTATTACTTCTTATACACGTTATATTTTTACTCCTCTTTTAATCCTCATGTTGTTCTAATTTACTTTTTTTTATTTTAGCTTTTTTATTTAAAATAATGTATCTTACTCTTATTGCTCTTCTTTTTTTTCACTGGTATCAACATCACTTTTAATACACTTAATATTAATTACTCTCTTATTCTTACTCTATTGTATTTTCTTATTCTTCTGTTGTAATTTCTTGCACAAGAGCTTCCTTTTGGATTGATAAAGTGCTTTCTTATCTTAAAGTGTTAAGTTATTCTTGTTTTTATATTAATATTATACATTGTTATTATTATTATTATTATTATTATTATTATTATTAGTAGTATTACAGGTGCTTTGGTGTTAAAGCAGCACTTAAATGTCGTAGTTGGTTGAGGTGGAGGTCATTTCACTTGGATAGTTTAATGTATAAAATAGTATTATATTTCCTTCATACAGTACTGATCTATGTTTTTTTATGACAAACTATAATTAGCAAAGTAACTTCCCCTCTGAATTGTATTCAACCAGGGGCATAAAGTTTCATGAAATTGAAATAGGCAAAGTGCAAGTGCCTAAAAAGCAGTCCAATATCAGTAATGTCACTTTAGACAGCATCGGTTGGGGCTGAAGACTACAAGTTTGACTTGGAAAAAATCTGTGAATGTGAAGTGATAAAGAAGTGAAGCTAACAGACCTCTGTAGCTCGCTGCACATCTCTGCTTGAGGCTAGCAGCTCAAGGCTACATAAGCCGCTAATGTACTAGCATAGCACAGACAAAATATCTGGCTTAATCATAAACTGTATATAAAAAATGGACGGAGTCACCAAGACTTCCCTCTTTGGTTTGTGGACTAAGGTTTTGAAGCATCGGGTTAAAAATGTTGTCCGTCGCCATCTTGTTTTTCTGCAACCAGAAGTGACAAAAATGGTGGAGCTGTTTACAACCAAACACTTAATAATAAGACGAAAACACTGACAACTAGCTGACCGTACAATGCCGTAGTAGTGACCTGTCATTCACAAGGTAGCCACGCCCTAAAGCACACCCTGCTTTATGGTTGATGAAAATCATGCCGTATCGAAGAAACTTGAAAGAAGCGTTTGAAACCATAAACCAGTGCTTACAATGTTTACTGAGGGAATAAATTAAGTGAGAAGTAGGATCATTTTCTCATAGACTTCTATACAATCAGACTTTAGTTTAAGGCACTTTCTGCATAGGCTTCGCTTTTCAGACCCAGAGGTTGCAGCTAATTGACAGTCAAGTTGCATTGTGGGTAATGTAGGTGCCACGTTTTGACAAGTAGGATGTGTATGAAATAAAAAAGAAACGTCTCAGCCTTTACGGAATAAAGTCTGACTACTCACATTGTAGTACTCTTATAAAAAAGCACTTTTGGGCTGACTGTTTTAATCTGAGCTTCAGCTCTTACAAGAATCCTGTTGCAGGGAGGTCAACGTTCAACAATTGTGTGATCCTGTAATGAAATGAGATAGAGAGATATGAATATATACAGTACTGTATCAAATGTATAGCGTTTCTGCACACTAATCCAACTGATTTTTGTTCAACAGGTCTTACTATGCATTTCACATATATGTTAAAAATAAAATTGCCAAATTTGATTCACTGTTCCAATAAGCAACTGGCATTATTTTGATATTAGTAAGTATTTGTGAATGATACTTGGCCATTACTAGCATGTAACACTGGTGTGTGTAAAATCTCCACCACATAAAGCATAGTGAGTAGGCTATTGAGGTACTTTTCCTTTAAGCTATAACTCATAGAGTTTGAAAGTGGAATGACTTTATTACATTCAGTAAACAATAAAATAAAAGAGAGAGTGTGTGTTGATGCGAAACCTGTTTATGAGCAGTTGTCCAGACTTAGTGGGGAGGATGTTTGCTGATGGTCTTTGCTCAGTCTGGAGTGATAAACAGGTCCTGCTGGGCCCAGAGCCATCTCTACCCTCTCACTTACACTGTGTGTTTGTGTGTTTGTGTGTGTGTGTGTGTGTGTGTGTGTGTGTGTGTGTGTGTGTGTGTGTGTGTGTGTGTGTGTGTGTGTGTGTGTGTGTGTGTGCACGTGTGCGTGTTGATCTGAGGGCCCTGAGCTCACTGAAGCCTTTGTTCTCCAAGATGGCTGATCTGCTCGGTACACCGCAGCCTGCAGCCTGTGTTGGCCTTCACTAATTGACAATTGGAGTTCGACTTTGCACACTGGCCTCCTCTCCACCCCTGGAAGTGTGTGTGTTCCAAATACGCTTTGCAGAGTGTGCCCAGCACCCAGGTGTGGAGGACAGATGCAGATGTTGGGTTAGGTCACTGTCACCTCATTGTGACTGTAGTTATTACTTTTGGTTGTAGAAGAGTTGAAGTGCAGGGTAGAACACAGCAAAACTACATTTTCCTTCTGTTTTAGTGACAGAATTGGTGTTTATTTATGACATAAATGAAAAGTATATCAATAGTTAAAAGAAAGAGTGGAGACACAGACAATTAGATTTGCATTTTCTCCCATTGAGGTGAATCTAAATGTGACAGATGAGGAAGATGCCAGTCTCCTGTCTCATCTTTGTCCTGGTGTCCCCTCACGTATCCCTCTTCCATTTCCAGGAATAAGCCTCATGGAAGAAGACAGAAGGGCGAAGCGGCCTCCGCAAACATCGTGATTATGATGGTGAGTCACATTGCGAAGGGCCATTTTTTTCGGGGTGATTTACGAGGGGGGGGGCGGCACTGCCAAAAAACAAGTTGTCAAGTCTGGAACAGCGAGTCAGTGCAGCGGCGGGGAGGTGTGTTTGCAGACCGCCCCCCTCGCCCGCCCCGAAAATCTAACCCCGTCCCTCTGATGTCTGTGTGTCTTCGTTAATGAAGAAATTCTGGTACCTTGGTGAGACATTGCTGTCAGCTGAGCAGATTTGGCCTCCGATGTGCCCTCAACGCCTGCACAGTCATACAGCCGCCCCACCCATCCACAATCCCATCAGGCCTCTGGATTCACCTTCCTTATAGTTAATGGAGTTACTGGAAAGTTTTGGCTGCTATAATGATGCCCATATTTGTGACTGATTGACTGCCACCAAAATTGCGGTTTTCAGTACGCTGACAACATTTTTGCAGACAAACAACATGTTTTTCTTTGGTCAATGTGGTCATGAGATAAAGGTTGCCACTAAGTTTAGAGACCACTCTGGTTTTGAACGGTAGTTTTTCTTTCAGATAAATTTCTGGCAAGTTCCAATGAATTCCACTGTTATGAAATGTGCCACAAGATCACAATGGAGGATATTTCCCAGCCCAACTCATACTAGAATTCTGCATTTGCCTAAGACTGAGTCCCAGCCTGACTGGATACAACTGGTACTGCCAAATTTGGGAGCCAAAACTGACCCGAATCCATTAATGATCGTTAGCTTGCCAGGCTAACGCAACATATTGTCTCGCTGTCTTAATCTGTCTTAATCAGTCTCTTTTCCTCTTCCCTCTGGGCTTTGCAAATCTCCTTAAACACACATGGATGCAAACTAATAGCACAGCAAGAGAGAGGAGAAACTTCTTTATAAATTACATTTAACGACAACCTGAGCCCGAAGCGTTACACAAGAAAATGTCCCCAAAGTAATGTAATTTGTGGTAAGATGTCTGAAACATGAAAAAACAAACAAATGGTGCAGTCCTTTTAAATCACTGGTCCCAACCTGGGGTTTAGGACCTTCCAAGGGAACCCACAAATGAATGTCAGGGGTCACAAGATGACTAAAGGAATAAGAAACATAGGTTTGATTGCCAGAATTATATTTTTTCTGACTTTTGTATAAAAAATGAAAACTAAAAAACTGGATTGCACTCTCAGAAAAATTGCTATATGGTTGAAATGCTCTTTTAGGCCCTAACCTGGGAGGTGGGGAACCAAACCAAAAAGTCCACTTTACACTCTTACACCCTTCCTGGCACTCGAATATAAATTGTAAATACAGATAAAGTACTGCGTTTGCTGCTGTAACATTTTCCCCGTAATATGCCCTTTATGGTAACACCTTAAATTGAAAGGTGAAAATGGTGTCCTGCACTCTATATCAGCAAGTCAGCCTTTGGAAAACCCCTATTGTCCTGATGACACAGATGTCCGAGGAGTGTTTTTGAACTACATGAGCAATTTCACACATTAGAAAGACTTGCTAGCCGGCATAAGCTAATGTATGTTTCCTCCGGTCACCACAGTGATGGTGACAGCCTCTCACCGTCCTGACAGGCCAGGTCCAGTTAGCGGTGGACAGTCACACAAGCAGAGAGGACTTGTAAGCAAACTGGTCCTCACTGAAGTAACATTTAGCAGAGGAGCATGACATCCAGTGTGGCCTGAGTGAGAAAACCGGGTCTTTGAGTCTTTGGTAGCAGCGTGCTGATTGTCCTCCGGGGTTCAGACGACATGTCAGTCACTGCAAGAGCACAAAGCACCATTTGAGAAGAGTTTGTTACTTTATATAATTGTTGGGACTGTCCTCGACCAAAGAAAGCTTTAGTCGATGCATATTATATTGTCCAATAATCACCAAACAGATCTGTAAAAGTGAGTTTCTCCACAGAGAATCATGCAAAAACAATTTAAATCTAGTGTTTTGCAGAGATTTGAATACGTTTCTTGGATATAACTCATTCAGTATTTAAAAAAAAGCATAAAAACTGAGTCGACCAAGACCTAAACTGGCGATTATTTGTCTAATGGACTCAGAGGGTACAGCCCTAATAAATACTGTATTTCTGAATGATGGCATTTAAATGTACCTGAGTTCTTTCTGGGTCGCCTGTCAGTTTTGATTAAAGATAACAGTAAACTTCCTGAAACGTTACTTCATCTCACACTTAAAGGGGAAATCCACATATTTTACAAAGTAAAGTATGTTTACATAAGTTGGGGTGTGCTATTACATAATGTGGATATAGTTGTATAAAGTATTTTACCTCAAACTGAGATAAACTACAATTTCTGTGTGACATCATGAAGGTCATCTCTATAGTACTGATGTGGGTACTCATTGTACACAAACACTTGACTAATACTTCCAAAAGCCCTCTTTAGACTTTAAGGAGAACACTGCACCCTTGTGGTTCAAAATTAAAACTCTTTGCAAGGTCTGCAAGGTGCGTTATACCTTATGTGAACATTTCAAAGGTAAACAGGAAGCCTAATATAAGTTACCGGAAATGTTATATATTTGTATTAGTTATTTTCTGTGTAGACTTCTGTGCCATCCACATCAACACTTCCAGAACTATGCTATTAATCTGCATAGTGACAGCTGTAGGAGAACCTGCTGTCATTGTAGGCCACTAGCCTTTGGATGGGATCCAAACAGAACACATGTCTGAGTTCATTGACTCTGAGGATTGTAAAATCACTGGTCTTGGCCTTGAACTCTCCAAGGTCGTGAACTTAAAAATTCATGGCCAGTAAAAATACAAAAGTGAGCCATGAAAAAGGTGAGTTTCTGATCTGTGCACCAGCTTTTGTAACTTGCCTCTCTAGAACACAGTACAGAGATTTATGAAAGTATATACTGTACATGTTGTGATGTTTTAAATATGTCTGTTTATTATTATTATGTTTATTGCACAAGTTGTATCTATGTTTTAATGCCTTCTGTCGCTGCGTCTTGGCCAGGTCGTCACTGTAAATGAGAATTGGTTCTCAAATGAATTATCTGGTTAAATAAAAAGGTAAAAATAAATAAAATGAAAAATAAAAAACACTCATGAAACACATCACCTTGATTTTAAAGTCATTTATTTAAAAAAAAAAAAAGATCCAGACATATCTTTAAATATTGAGACGACATGCAAAAGGGCAAACAGGGGCATTTCAGTCATCAACTTTATTATGATGACATCAACGCTCTTCAGACATGTTAGTCAACAAAAAACATCTCCGTCAGTGTGGAGAGACCAGATGGAGGGTGCCTGACTTCGGCTCTGATATGATGCACATGAGTCATGATGTGGATTTAACTGAGAGTCTCAGCTGAATTTGGCTTTTGAGAAATCCATCTCTGGGTGCTGGGACATGAACCTGCAGAGACAGAAGATGTCAGAGTCAGAAACAACGAAACAAGATGTTTTCAGTCGGTCTATTATTTGAAATTACATTTCCAACTGCTTTCTATTACAGAACAATGTTATTTATCATTATATTTAGAAATCGATTTTCCAACGATCTATTAACTAATAGCTTTACTTTCTCATCTCCCTCTCCACATGCCTTCTTTACTCGTTTGTTTTATATTATTATTAATATTTTTGTTTTACATAACTGTTTGAGGTATGTTTCTTTTCTGGATACTCAACATTTCTCTGCAGGCCACAGACAGAAAACATCTTCTACCTTTAACACTGCCATTTGGCTACGGAGTGAATAAAAAATAAAAAAGCATAAACAAGGAAACGATACACGATACCTCTGAGATGTTCACAATGAACTTTGTGTCATAAAACAACTCTAGGAGCAGCTATCCTGACCACAGACATCTCAGTAGTATTGTTTAACCCTTATAAAACTATAAACGATCTTTAGAGGCAGTTTTACAGACACATCTCCTCTGTTCTGAGCTAAGCGCAGCAGGAGGAGGGACAGAAGGTCAGGTACTGCAGTAAAGATAGCATCCTCTACATCGTTATCCAGGTCTTAGTTAAATACTGCTTTGTGTAATATTTGACATGATGCGTCATGGTCGGACAACTGACTCAGTGGAGGGAGGAGACTACTGGTCCTCACACTACTGACTATCCTCTATCAGTGTGTCATGTTCTGAACCATCACGACATACTGTGGTACGTTCATGACGTTAAAGCACCATTTTATTTCAACTCTGCATGAAAAAAATGGTTTCTTCTTTAAAAAGAGTGTTTTTTGTTTTAATTTGAGCCTATTTAACATAAATGTTATACACCATTTTTTTAAGTATACCAAGTTTTCTTTACTCTATTGGTTTTCTGTTATCCTGCACATCAAAATCAGCTTGTAGACACTTGAAACAGGTTTGTGTTGCCGGCCTGACACAAAGATGAGGAGCGGGCTACAGGATTGGCTCTCTTCTTTCTGACTCCACACCTTCAAATTATTTTTTTCCCCATTTTCAAACTTTTCAGCCCCAACCAACATCACTTGAGGACTTCCATCAGATTTCACATAGCTCACTCTGGAAACTCAAAAGGCTTTCTACAACGTTTTTCCCCTGGATTAGTAAGAGTAATACTTTTAAAGTGCACCAAAACCAACTTGGTACATCCTAAACCTTTAGTATTAGCTTTCTATTAGGTATTGTTCTAGAGTAACCATGAGCACGAATAGGTTACACTAAGGGCAAAACTAGAAAGGCAGCTTTCAAATTCACTCTTATACATTTTTTGTAGATCATAAACTCTCTTAAACTAACCCTAAATACAATGTCTTCTTGGAAAGTAAGCAATAAAAACACCTAAGATGTCAGCTGACAGAATAAAAACAACTTCATGACAACAAAAACTGAGCTGAACAAAACACCTGTATTATTTGGTGCAACACAGGAAACTCACTTTTTAAGAATGTCTTGTTTCTTCTGCTCTTCAGATGTAGGTAGGCCCATTGATTTCTGTCTCTGGTCGTACATCATCTTCTCCACCATACCACGCGTCTCCCCGTCCAGGTCTGACAGCTGCTCAGCAGGAAAAAACAAACAGTTAGGATGAGGCAGGAAGTCGTTACTGTAGATGTATAGGAGAGAGAGAAAACATCCTTTTACCTTTGAGTTTTCTGGACAGACTTTCTTGGTGTTTATTTCTGGATCTGTGGTCACAATCTTGCTCCACCACTCCATTTTATTAATCTGGAATTAAATAATAAACGATCAGGCTCAACATCTCAGCGGTTCTTTCATTGACTTTGTTACTGCTGAAGAGAAACAGATCAATGGTAATAATCTACAATAGGGCTGTAACGAATGGTTTGAAGCTTCATTCAGAATGTTAGCATTCAGAATCAAAAATCAACATTTGAATGCTGAACACCTTTTTTCTTTTTTTTGCATGTCTTGTGATTCTGTTTAAACCTGGTGTTTCTGCACAGTTGCAGATAAAGATTAGGCTACTATAATCAGTGTTTCCCCTATTTCATTATGCAAGGCTAAACCTCTCCATATACAAATGTAGGATACTTTCCGAATCATGTGATCCAAACATTTCCAAAAACTTCAGAGCGTTGCCAAGTCCAAAAGTCAAAATGAACTATAACAAATATATAAATGTAATCATTTCCTGAATTCACTACATGTTTTATTTAATAAAATACTCTCTCAATCCATATTTTAGCCTTTCAAAAACAAACATTTTCACCGCGAACAAAAGTTGTCCCTCCCACTTACCAAAAAAAGACTAACTCATTTAATCCCATGACTCACTTTATTTAATTGAGATTTTTCCCTCAAGGATTACATTTTTTTTAGGACGATGTCACTTCAGACATCAAAGCTTCTTTCCAAAACCTTAATAGAAGCTTTGAATGTAAAAATGTAAAAGACATTCGTTACAGCCCTAATCTACAGAGACCCACACAAACCCTGTTCTTACCTTTTCCAAGTGGACTGTAACAACCTTGCCGTCGTCAATGAGCCAGGAGCTTTCTTCTACCTTCACCTCGTTGTAAAGCTCTCCTTCAATAATAGGGGGGTGTCCCTTCAGGCCGACCTTGATGGAGCGTCGCTGGATGTCCACCACTACGTCTCTCCCCTTAATGCGGAACTTCACATCGAAAGGCACGGACAGCTGAAGAAGGATGGTAAAATGTATATCGTTAGATTTATTTAGGGCTATCAGAATTACAATAACAAGCCAAACACACACTGGACACGACAGACAGGAGATGTGTCGAGATAAAATAGTCAGGATGTGGAGAGGATCTGTGGAGGTATGAGATTAAACAAGTGCTGGTTTTCTCAAGGGTAGATGCATGTCAACAATGTTCCCACGAGTCGACATGATTTCAGATGAGTCAGGCAGGTGGCAGAGGGCAAGCACTTGCTCATCACAACAGAGATCTAGGCCAGTAGTAGTAAACAGTCAGGAAAGGATCTGTCTTGTTAAGTCACTGTCATGGGTTTTTGGTAAAGAATCTCGCTACTTGAGCACCAAAACATCTACTGTGAGAGGCTTGGGAAACTTAAGTTGGTGATGCAGAAACGAGCCAAAGCATTATTCTTAAAAGGCACTCACATCAACTTCAGACAGGGACTGTGTCCACCTATAGTTTGGCAGGTCAGCTCCGTTTTCTGAGTTGGGCTTCAGTTTATCTTTGTCCTTCTCATCCTCCTCTCCGTCTGAGTCAGACTGGGGAAATAGAAATGAAGATGAGTACATCAGCAGAAACAGTTTTAACTGTTGGTCAGCACAAAACACTTTAACCAACATTTAACTCTAGAAACTTCCAACTGTTCACTCACCCCCTTCTCTTTTTCTACTTTGTCAGATGACTTCTCCACATTTGTTGTTGCATTCTTCTTTTTCTCCTCTTCTTTCTTTTTCTACAATACATATATAAAAAACAAATAAATAAATAATATTTGTAAAAGAAGAACAGTGATTCTCAAGTGACAGCGCATCAAGGCTCCCGGCGTTCACCTTGTCAAGTTCAGACTGAAGTTTCTCTGCTTCTTCATCAGTCAGTTCCTGAATTCTGGGACCGTCTACATTTGTCTTTTTCTTCTTTTCCTCTGCCAGCTTGGCAGCTCTTTCAACTTTCTCTTTCTTTTCCTTCTCCTGTTTATTCTGCTTCTCTTTGTGGGACTTCAGCGCTAGCTGACTGTGGTGGGCCAGAGACTCTTTGACCAGCTGGAGGAAAGAGATGATCAGAAATGATGCATAAGTGATGGCATGTCTGTGTCATGACATAGACACACAGTGCGTAGTATCAAATGTCACATTCGCTGCAGATCCAGTGACAGGGCTCCTCACCTTCTCTGGAGCTCCCGGTTCACCACCAGTGAAGAAATCAGTTTTGCGGCGGAGGAAGCTGAAAAATGTGTTTACTAACTGTTGAGAGAAAAATACACATCTCAAATATCAAATAAAACAGTTTTAACAGATGAATTTGTGCTTGAGAATTATTGACATGATTATATGATGGTGCCTCTATATTTGAACTTCATGGCTGGTTTACATAAACAGAGAATTGTCTTCCCATCCTCCATGACCTCTGCACATCCTTTACATTAATTATGATTTAACAAACACTGCACATCTGCACCAGATAGTCTTCAGATTTTAATTTAATTGACAGTCTCAGCCATCTCAAATACTCCTGTGTCACCACCCACACAGGGCCCAGCACCTCAGTGCTACACATACAAATGGGTCATTGTGTAACAAATATTCATAGTAAAAAATATGTCATTTAGGAAATGTAATTTCCTAAATGACATATTTATTAAATTAGTTTAATAAAAACAAATAAGGACATTTTACTGACATTTTGAGAGTCACGTGTTCACACATTCAACACATACGTATAGTTACTGCCTGTTGTGATGAAAACATCAGATAACACCTGCACATGAAAACATCTGCTTTTCTGAATTACAGGCGAGGTGTGCTTAGCATAACTAGCTCTTAAAGCTAACTAGCATCAATGCTAGCAAGGTAGCATGAACATGTGCGTTACCTCCTGTATTCCTCCTTCGTGTTGTTGCGCCATAACAAGCAACATGCCGTCATACTTCTCTTCATCATCGCCCATGTTTGTAGATGGAGGTACGGGTGAGTTAACAGTCCGAATGACAAGCAGAAAGTTGAGTTAGGCCCCGTGGTCTCTGGTCGCACAACTCACTTCCTGGAAACAAACCCCGCCCACGTAAGATTCGTCCAATAGGAAGGGCGGGTTTTAAATGACAGCTAAACTGTCCAATGAGGTGAGAGCGTTGGTGCGACCGATGCGCCCGGGAAGAATATTCTAGAGAAAAAAGCTAGAGCATGTGATTTTATTGTAAATATAATTTTTTTAAACCACTATATCATCATTTTTAAACGCAATTTTTTTTTAAATAATTGCGTTTAAAAATTATTAAAATAATTGCTGTATTAATTTAAGTTTGCCCTCGTGAGTTCATAGCCACAATATAGTAGAAAATAATATTACATTAGTAGAGAAAATAAATATATATATATATATATATATATATATATTTTTTTTTTTTTTCATTTTTTTTTTTTATCTTGTCTTTCTTTACTATGTCTCTTGTGTGTACTTTACTCTATGCTGCTGTAAGCCTGCAAATTTCCCCGCTGCGGGACTAATAAAGGATTATCTTATCTTATCTTATCTTATCTTATTCAGAGGCATTTTCAGAATAACAGCTTAAAATGAAAGAAATATGTATTATAAGCCTTTATGTCATAATAACTATTTGCAAGGTAAAAGGTGGCTTAATTAGTGGAATACGATTCTGAATTTACTACTGAAGTTTTAACATTTATTAATTAGAATGTAAGGCTTGAAATAGTCTTTTTTAAATGTATTTATTATTTCAATTTTTGACCACAGATAGTTTCTCTTGCCTTACCAGGAAAATGATCGTTATAGTTATTAGTGACACCTGTAGGCCCTGGACAATGGTGGTGTTTTTTTTCCTGATATAGCTTCTTCAAAGGCTTCAAGTAGGCTAATTTCCAAATTTGCCAATTCTGAAATAAAATTGTTTGTCATAATTTGTAGCCTAAATTACAATTATGGAGGCTATCAACAAAGCAGTTGGATTGTTTATACCAGTTTAACGGTTATGTCAAAGATAAGCCAGTTACCTTTTAAGATGTAACAAGTATTATAAACAGATTATGTTATAAATCATAAAAAGTATTTTCACTGACAACTAGGGTTATTATAGAGCACATAAAGTATTAGAAAGTGATATCTATTGCTACTGGAGTTCACAGCTCTGTCTGCGGCCCAGATTACAGTATCCGTAGGGGAATGTCAATGAACTGATTACACATTAATTAAGCATGCTACTTTATGAGGCGTTTCCAAATAGTTAGTTGCATATATCTTGTGCAAGATGTTCATAACAGTAAATCTTATTTCATGCAGTCAAGGCAGAATTTGTGCCAGTGCATTAAATCACCTACAAATCAAACCATATCTGATCTGACAGCAGAGTTGTTATCCTCATAACCTGTTAAAAAGTCCTTTCATGTAGTTCTAAGGTGTAACTGGGACACAGGTCAGGTGGCATCCTGTGCGTTGACCCCGTCAGTCCTTGATAGACTGGTACAGGCTGAGTTAATGGCTGAAGTAAACATGATAAATGTCATTCACCCCGCCAGCTTCTGCATTTCCCTTCCCTGTTCAGCTGCAGAGTTGAACTAGCCTTATCGCCGCCACGTGGAGAGAACCTAGATCCGTCTGCATGGGAAGTCTAGGGTCACTTTTTCCCCCTCAAATGCAGGGTCCTAAAAAAAGGAGGGTCAAGGCTGAGCATGCCACATCCTGGATAAATACAGTCGGGCCTGAGTTTGTGGAGTTCACTAGTTCAGGATTTCTGGAGCTTGTCGTTCTGCGGATACTTTTTCCTTCACAATGTTTCCTATGGAAGAGATAACAAACCACTCCTGCTCTGGTTACCTGGATCAGCATCCTCACACCATCCTTTATAACATATTGAGTGGGAGCAAGAGTGGCTACCTCAACGACAAACTGAACCGTAACGCCACGGCACACATCTGCCACTGTGAGCAGAGACGGACGGTTTGCCTTAAGGACCCAAAGGCCACCTGCCAAGTGGCCTCCAGCGTGCTGGTCAAGACCGTCGGCTTTGTGAGGAGTTTACCATCCTTCAGTCAGCTACCGTCGGGAGATCAGTCATCTTTATTAAGACACTGCTGGGTTCCTCTATTTGTTCTGGGGCTTGCCCAAGAAAAGATAGCCTTTGAGGTGACTGATGTACCAAATTCAAGTATCCTTAGACAGATTCTGCTCGGACCAGGACTCACTGACCTACCAAGTCTTGCTGAAGTCCAAAACTTGAGAACTTGCTTGCATAAACTGTGGAATCTGGATCTCAGTCCGAAGGAGTATGCTTACCTTAAAGGGGCTTTGCTGTTTAACCCAGGTAAAATAACTCATTTTTATTAGCTAATTCATTTGTTGAATATGTGATATGTGGTTAAACAGGAAACTCTCTTTATCTGCTACAGCTGTTGAAGGATTGAGCGCCTTGTTGTTGATTGAAGGCCTCCAACAGGAAGCTCAGAGAGCTCTGCAAGAAATCCTCCACCTCCTGCACCCAGAGGACACCGCTCGCTTCAGTCACCTTCTTCTAGCAGCCTCCACCGTTCAGACTGTCAGCCATAGTTTGGTCACGGAGCTCTTCTTTAAGCCAGTAATTGGCAACACAAATATGTTACATTTATTAACGGAGATGTTGTTTGTGGATTGAGATCCCAGTGAGAAAGCCTTATGTGAGTTTAGTGTTGTAATATGGACTTTTATAGTGAATCTTTGTTTAAAAAAAGCTCATTAAATAAACCTTTTAATACGTTCTTCTGTTTTATAAAGTTTGAGAACTGCATGACTTGTGTGAACGCATATAAATCAAAACTTTTGAAGAAATGATCCTGTTATAAGTGTACTTTGACTCCCTCATGTGGCCATATGTGGCAAATGACAAACAAACAATTTCTCCTTTTTGTTTCACTTCATTCACTTTATTATTTTTACAACAAGAAATCAGTTAAAAGGCAGGTTGGTGTCACTAGAACAACCTGCCAACACACCGTTCGCTTAAAATACAAAGTGCAACACTTGGTGATTATACTTCTGAATTTGAGGAAACCTTCTGAGAAAATCTAATGTGCTATTGAGAACAAAATGATAAGATTTAGCAGGTAAGTCAACCAGTTTGGTGAAATATGATAATAATAATCATATAGATAAAGATTATATGACACAGACACGTTAATCACCTCGTAAATATAGTTGCATTTTCTGCTTCTAGTCGAAAACCTGAGCAACCAGTTTCACACCATTTCATTATAACCACAGTGATGTTGCAGCCAAGTTCCTGACACACTAAAACTACACCGTGGTGTTACGTTACTTAAATGATCTCTGTCACTATTTGTTTTTTCTATACTTGCAACTGAATGAGGCACAAGCGGTTAGATCCTTGGAGGCAAGAGTGTAACCTGGACAGTATTATTTAAGCATGTGGATTAGCTGCCCATGTGTGTTAACTGAAGGTATTACAATAGGGTCCATAAGCTAACGCTGATAAGAAAGCACACAGGGCTGAATAAATTCCAGCAGAGTCAGCTGGCCAAATTCCCATCAGAAACCAGGAGCAAACACGGCAAGCATGGCCGGGGTAGGAAAACAGACATTCACTCCTTGAGTCATGAAAAAGTCATTATAGTTCTAGTACATTATATTAGACTAGCTGCTTTCATAACATCTTACAATTTGACACTGGAGTACAGACAGGACGGTCACAAACAGCTATTTTTGCTTTATGAGCTTCACGTTATTACACTATATATAATAATCAGCTTTAAAGAAAGAAAAACATGATCCACACTATATGAACATCATTAACCTCACAATAGCAAAAAAAACCCCCAGCATTTTCACAATTCATTTCTGTACCTTTGAACTTGAATTTCTTAAGGGGAAAAAACAAATATCATTAACTTGGCAAGAAGATACCACTTTCATATGGCCTGTAGCTCTCTGCAAGAAAGCAAAGTAGCTCATTTCCCCCCAACAAATGTTGAACTGTTCTTTTTCTATTGTTATTTCTACTGTACTATCAGACGCACACATAAAAAAAACAAAAAATTCCACCCAATATTAGAGGATAATAGAGGATTTAAGCCATAATATAAAAAAAATTCTTCCTGTCAAATATCGTTTCTTCATCCATTCACAACAACTTGCAACATAATGCCTCTAACATCCGTATGAAATATGGCAAATTATGAAAACTCTCAGAGCATCATTTCTGATCATTCATCTGGAATCATTAACTGTAAATATGTGATACATAACCAATGGATTGAAAAGCATTGAATACAGTTTAAAAATCACACAAATTATATAGATTAAAATAAAATGATGATGAAATGTGCCAATTTTTTTTTTTATATATATACAATTTACAGAACTAAATCCAAATGTCCTTTGCACAACAACAGCAGAATAATCTGACCAGCCAAAATGAGTCAGCGTTCAAGAACACAACTCTCCTTCAAGGACAAGGGGTCGGTTAAACGTGATACAATAAGAGCCATAAAGATATCTTCCTGCTGGACAAGGTCTCAATCAAGCAATCCTTCAAACATGCACATACTATTCATCAAACATAAATATCTACACACAGAGACCTGAGTTCACTGAAGTCCTTCAGACAATGTGAATATTCACATTTTCTTTTTCCCACAGCGAAGCCGTGGTCTCTTAAAAAAAAAAAAAAAAAGAGCTTGGCTCAGCCAGAGACTCCTGTGCAAGTAGTGTCGCCTTTCAACGTCCCCATACGTGACCTTGTGGACACAGCGAGACAAATAATTCAAGCATAGATGGCCATTGTGGAGCAGGAATCATGTTCTCACAGAGGTGCGAATTAGTGGGACACCTGAAGAATTAGTCTCTGTGTGAGAAGGGGAGTAGGCTGATGGAGAACTGGAAGTATGACCTATAATACAAAGACAAAACAAACACGGTCATGTTTCAGCTTTAATTCTGCTTAATGCCTTCCCTATTCAGAGTGCACTGCAACTAGAAATCATTTCACATTCACAAGTGGGATATTTTACGTTACTAGTACGTTGGAAATTGATAAAATACAATAGGAGTTACTGTCACACTCTTGGAGACTGTGTACAGATAATCAGCCTTTCTCCATAAAAGGGAAAAATACTTGTTTGACTTAAAGATACCCTGGGAAATTTTTCACCACTTAAGAGCATTACGTTTTTACCCGAGGGCCCTCGGTTTTGTTTGTTTTCAGGCGTGTGCATGAAGACGCACACAAGTCACCTGATACACATTCCTGCCTATCTTGAAAATCAATACAAATTTGATGAAAAAAATAAAAAAAGTTCAGTAGAACTTTGTGGTGTCTTTATGTCTTAAACCTGTGACGGCTTTGGGCAGTGTATTTTGATTCATGCGCAGAAGGCATGGCTATTTTTGTTATTCTTGTGGCATGAAAGAAAAAGTTTGAGAACCACTGATGTAGACCAATTTTGGGTCATAAAGTTTAAAGAAATTTTAACTGAAATTAATTTATTAAATATGAAAAATCTAAATCCAATCTAGAGATCAGAATGGCTATGGCTGATACTGAGGCTACAGCACCGAACCTGCATTGAGACATTCTATCACCAAAATAAAAAAAATCAAATAATCTAAATAAATTGATTTACTGCAACATCTGGCAAAACCCAGTTCTTAATCTCTTTCAAATTCAGACTCTTTGTCTTATCAGAAAAAAGTGGATACTAAAAGCCGGAACAGAATTAATCAGGAAGTCAAACGGGTGTTGAGCTATTTATGATGAAAACAAACCCAGGTTTATGCTGCTAGATAAATACTACAAGGGCAGCCACTGTTGGCACACATGCATGACGAACTTCCCTTATTATAACAGCCAAGTTATGGAAAACAAAACACGCACATTATTTTAAAGCCATTAATCAAACTAGAAAATGAAATAAGTTAATGACGCACTGTTCAAGTTACATCCTTCTTTCATTAAAAACAGTATGAGGTATGTATACTGCGTATGTAACAACACAATAAAGACAGATTTCTTACCTCCGTTGGTCCTCCACATATCTCTGGCACACTTGTCAGAGGACGTCAGTTCAGATATTTGGATGTTTGGATTTGATTTGTAATCATCTTGAGCAAACATAGTAAAAGAGAGCGAAGAGTTACTTGATGGCAGTAAAGCCAATTTATATGGCATTTCAGAGGCAACATTGATATTTTTTTATGATGTGAAAAACTATAACTCACTGTTGTTGCTGATTGAAAATGAATCGCTCTCCCTCATCGTCTCATTCCCGCTGTCCGACAGCGTCCTCTCCATCCTGGAGATGTGCGGCCTCCTCTTGGAGCTCTTCCGAGTGCTGATGCGAATGATGCCGCGCACCAGCCGGCACTCCGCCTCCTGCTCCCCCATTTTGTGCTCCTCTGCCAGCGAGTTGATGAGGTGGTTGATGGCCTTGCTCTTCCTCAGAAACACAGAGTCTGATGTGCACCTGGCCAACTCTTCAATCTGATACTCAGAGTAGAGCTCCAGCAGCTTCTTAGTGATCAGAGAGTCCACGTCCTCCTCGCCGTCTTCCCAGTCTTCGAACCTCATGGACTCATGCAGAGACGGATGGCTGGGCTGTGTTTGAACACCATGCGAAGGCACATATGATGGAGATTTTGTTTCAACATCCAAATACTCTCTTGCACTGTTGACTTTGACTCCGCCGATGCGGACGTCCCCTAGCCAGTCTGCGCCGTCCTCCTCTTTGTTGCCTTCTGGGTTCACAGATTGGAGGCTCACCTTCTCTGGTTCGTCTGGCGAGCTCTCGTTTGGCGCCAGGCACGGAGCGAGGATGGATCTTTGGCAGACCCTATACAGGCCGCAGGTGAGCATGCTGCACACAAAGGTCCTACAGCTCCTCTGAGGAGAGCAGGGATTGCAGGTTTGTGTCGCAGAGGCCGGGTCAGCTGAGCCAGGAATGAAGCCAATGCTCTCAGACTCCCTTCCGTTAGCATCTTTCAGCTGAGCTTTGTGGACTGACTTTAGCTCTGGGATGGGGAGCCGGTCTTCCACTGGGTCGACACAGCGCTCCTCATAGGACGACCTCTGGCTGCTGCTCTGGCTGGTTCCATGCTTATAGCTGCCAGGCCCCGAGCTGTGCCTCAAACTGCCAGCGGACATGACTTACTGCCCACAAAAATCTGTACAAGCATGAGAGAAAAATGAAGTCAATTGAGGTGTAACTTCATGCTGATAAATTGGGGGAAATTGCATTACTAAACAAGTTATTAAAGCTTGCTAAACGTAAAATCACTTGAGACAACCTGAGGGCATATCTCTTCAAAACAAATGCGAAACTACTATCCTCAGGTGGCAGGTGAAGTCACCCAACTGGTTTTCTGGATGATGAAGTCACAGACAATCAACTAGTCTCTGCATGATGTCAGGGGGATTTCTAAAATTGAACTTATCTGTTACGTTGCAACTGTTAAATGAAGAGAAAATATAAATATTATGTGAAAAAGGTTCCAAAAATAATCCCACATATCCACAAGCTAAGAGCTTAAAGCAAACCCATCTCTCCTGTTTACACTGCGACACTGAATCAACACAATTACACCAAACTCAATTCAAAGAAATGTGGACTTTAATGCCACATTTGCTTGCTTGATGACAGCCACTATTGCACACAAACATATGTGAAAACATGTTCTACTAGAGGAAGCATGCACCTGTTTGTAGGTTGCATAGATTTCAAGCAAAAGGTCTTATTGAGTCTGAATTTATCTCGGGTATATAGATATGTATTGACAACATCAAGAGCTTTATCTACCGTGTAGTTATTAACTAAAAGCCAATGAACAAACAAGTAAAATTAAATAATATTTATCTGGTTTTTTTTCTCCACAGAAGTTTACCATTAAGTATACGTCAACGTGTGACACACATTTAGCCCCAAGCCCTTTCATGCAACATTACATAAAGTATTTTCACTTTCATGGCGACTTGTCATTCTCGGCTCTTTTCCTCCATTAGAGGACTTACTCACTAAACATGACCCAACTCACAGTTTACACTGCGCGTCCACCAGCTGGCTTCACTGATCACTGTTGTCTTCAACACCTCACATTAGATATTTCTGCTTTAGATCCATTTTGATCGTCCAGTATTTTAACTCTATTTAAAAAAAAAAAAAAAAAAAAAAAAGACTCAGTTTCAGTGGAGTTTTCTACCTGCTCCGTACCTGAGCGTCAAGGTGGAGGAAAAGCAACCAGGTAGCTGGATCAGGGGGCTGGACTTCCCTTTATGACTTCAGAAATAAAACGCAAGTAAACTTGCCACAGTCATTTTTACCATGATGTGATTCACGTATTTACAAAGGTAACACGCTGTAAAAGTCATTAAATCAGTTGAGAAGGTTGACATTATAATTTTATACAACATTTGCATAACATAACATCCCCCCCCACACACACACACTGAAAAAACACAAGTCAACATTTAAACACTTTTATTTTGACATGATTTCTGGTGTTATGCCAAGTTTTGACTGCCTGCCAAGAACAGCATACCCCTCTTGCGCACTTCAAAAGTGAAACATATGGTGACATTGTAAAATGTATAATGCTTTACAACAGTAATCCCTGACCCCACCACCACCACAAAATAAAAATCTCCCTCTAAACAGTAAATTGTCTGAAATTATTTAATGATTTACAGTACCAGTCAAAAGTTTGGACACACCTTCTCATTCAACTACTTTGAAGAATCTAAAATATAAAACATATTCTGGTTTGTTGAGCATTTGTTTGTTTACCACATAATTCCATATGTGTTCCTTCATAGTTTGGATGTCTTCAATATTAATCTACAATGTAGAAAAAAATAAAAATAAAAATAAAGACAAAATATTAAATGAGAAGGTGTGTCCAAACTTTTGACTGGTAAGCAAACAATGAACACTTATAGTGACTTATAACCAGGTTTTATAACACCTCAGAAATGTCCTTACTTCATTTAAACTTAGAATAACTTAAAATCACATTGTGATGCATTATAACAGTGATTATATTGCACTTTGAAAAATATTATCATGTTTTGCAACTATGGGAATTAAAATAAACAGGATCCTTGCAAAACAGATGTCAGTGAGTGACCAACCATTATGAGTTATTCTTATGCCTGACCTTTTAAGTCATTATAAAATGCTTTATAATGTGTTGTGATTATTGTTACAACATTTGAGCTCCTATAACTATACTTATTCAGCTGTATAAGATAGGATAAGATAAAATAAGATAATAATTTATTAGTCCTGCAGCGGGGAAATTTACAGGATTACAGCAGCATAGATATAGTGCAAACAAGAGACATAGTAAGAAAACAAGATAAAATAAAATAAAATAAAATAAAATAAAATAAAATAAAATAAAATAAAATAAAATAAAATAAAATAAAATAAAATAAAATAAAATAAAATAAAATAAAATACAAGTATTATAAATAAGCAATAAAAACAGTAAAAATCACCACTTTTATTTTGTTAACAGCTGTTGACTTACCGGATGTTACTTTGGACGGCTATATATGGAGACAAATATTATAAAGAATATAATGCGAGAAGAATATAATGCATTATGCGGCTATTACTTTGCACAAATGTCACGATGATTATTACAATCCCTAAAAATATTGACATTAACACGATATTTATTTTGAAAGACTACAAACCGGATTTGAAACCTTTTCTTTGACGACAGCTGGAACCGACTCGTTTTTTCTTTTCTTTCATGCAACACTATAATAACACTCTTTGCATGAGATCAATGCATCTATTTTGATTAATGCATGCAGGACTTGTGCAGAAAAGCAAAAGTGTGTGTTGTCATGTGCAGGAGGAGCGATGCTCACTGTGGTCTGGGTCAGCTGATGTTTTGCAGACCAGTGGGTCCAGGCTGGTCAAATGCCTCCCCCGGTCGGGACAGTGCAACCCAAACTTCAGTGTGAAACCATGAAGACCTGCGAGTATCAACAAATCGACCCCCGAGCTCTTCCCACTCCGACACCGGCCCCTCCGCCTCCTCCTCCCGGCCACAGCGACCAGAGAGAGGAGCCGAGAGGACCGAGGAGAAAGTGGCAAGTTTTCCCAGGAAAGAATCGTTTCTACTGCGACGGGAGGATCATAGTGGCCCGGCAGAGCGGGGTCCTGCCCCTCACCCTGGGCCTTATTCTCATCACAAGTGGATTATTCTTTATATTTGAGTGAGTGAGTTGTTTATTATGAGGGCTCATGAACATCAATGCATCTTATCTTTGCATTGCATTGACTCCTTTCTGATGTGTAAGAAGTGTGCCGAACAGTAGAGCAGGTTATA